>NW_028262347.1:18944696-19247727 GCF_047370975.1 Nipponia nippon | reverse complement strand
TGGAAAATGAGAGCCGTCTTATGCAGATTTGCAGTGGCAACCTCCTGAGCTAAAAAATATGAATGCCACATTCCTGGCATCAGACATATAAAGTCAGGCCGACTCTGCCAGAAAGGAAGAAAAGAAGTCAAGTAGCTAAAAAAATGTCCGGTTTCAAAATCATATGAGCCTGAAAATGACTTGTTTAGTTCCTGCAGTCACTGGACCATGTCCAGAAGAAAATAGATAGCTGTTTACAGTAATGCAACAACTCTTGAAAGCCTTTCTAAGACTGTCTTCTTTCCTCTTGATCAAAACTCTCGTTATGCTCTGCCCCCTTCCATGAGGATACTTATTCTTTTAGTAACGCTGCCAACAGATACAAGATGTTCCATTCTTGGCTCTACAGCAAATATATTCACTTATTAATCAAAGGGAACAGTCTCCTTAGCAGTCTGCTTTTCAGATCTACTGATTCTTGAACCAAAAAGATAAGGAGGGGAAAAAACTTCCTAGGAAGCTGTTGGAAGCCAGAAAGTAAGGGGCCACAAAATGGTCAATAGGTTGCACTAATATTCTGAAAGTTTCCTGTTTGATGCGTGTGGATATGGTTTCCTCAGACTGAATTCCCTTTGATCTCTAAAAAAAAAATGAGTCAGAATATTACTCCTTCTGATGCAGAAATGTCAAGAGGAGTAGGAGGGGGAGGAGGAGTAAAACTGACTCATCTTGAGAGTCAGATTCAACAAACTCTAGATACATTACCCATCAAGAAAACTATAATCAAAAATATGAACAATAGATTGTGCCACATGGTTGATGAACAAGGAATCTGAACTAGGCTGGATGCAAGGTCACTAAAAGCACCAGTCTATTGTACTAAGAGAGGTCATTTTGATGTGATTAGAGATTATATGGTTAATATAGCTTTCCATCTCCTATAGTTAGATGAGATGGTAGGATTACAGTACAGTTTCAATACAAGAAAAGCAAAAAGGGAAGCTATTGAAAATGATGATTCATATTCCTAAAGAAAGGAGGGAAAGAATTGGTGGGAGGAATGCAGAAAGTTTACTAGTCAGAAAAAAAAAAAAAGAAATATTGTATTCTGCCCACCTGCTGCTCAGACTGAGACAAAACATCAATCGACAGCAATACATAAGAAAATTTTAATGTCTGTTGGCCATACCACACCACAACAGGTCTCTGTTTCCTGCAACAGTGCTACAGAGAGAATCAGAAGGATAATGATCACATTTAAAGTAATTAAAAAACTCTGATGGTCTTCGAGATCCCTAATGAGCAAACATTTGCTCAAGATCAGGGCAGAGTCTCTTTGCAAATTATATGATGCCCAGTAGCTTCATGTTCAGTCAGAGAAAACTAGCGTAACAGAAACACAAAAGAGCTTTGAAAACCCACTGGGTCCTCTGACCATGAACATTTTCCATGAATACTTTGCTTTTCTGGACCCAGGAGACAAAGCAACTAAACCAGGAAGAGGTGTTAGTCCCTACGTGTCTCTGACTCCAAATCCTTTACACCTGTCCTCATGAAGAAATAAAGCAAATAAAGTAAAGAAACAGAACAGGAAAAAACATTTAATGAATAACAAACAGAAGCATGTAATAACAGCGGAAAAAAATGAGTTTGTCTTTGAATGTTTGAAACACATCTGTACTGCATCTCACAAACAAGTATCTTTTCCTTTTAATCTTTACACTAAGTTTGCCTCCTAAAACTAGGTTTGCTTGTCACCAAATTCAAATAAAGAAGTTTAATTACTTCTGCTGGCACTAATTTATAGCCTGTAGATTCTTGCTAATTAAGAACCCTAATCACTGTTTCAATCTTCTCCATCATACCTCTGTCACCTGGTGTGATTCATACCTGCTGATTCCCTTCAGGCACTAAAGCCATATATCAGAAAGACATTTCCTAGGATAAAAGTAAACTTTTTAACTATATAAGAGTCAAATGGAGGAGATTTATATGCCAAAATTTTATCCTTGCAAGTTTTAAACAAAGCATCACAATTCCTATATTCTATAGAAAGTCAATGCTCTGAAAAAGTCTGTAATTCAACTTGAAAAGATTTTTGACTTCTAAAACAAGATGACTTAAAACAACTGTTTTTCATCGATTTGCTAGTTCTTCATTGAAACCAAAAAGTCAAGAATAGCAAAAATCATGAATACCAAGAACACCTGTACCAAAAATCAAGAATACCAACTCTTGCCAATGAAGCAAAGGAAAAGTTTAGCAATGAAAAAAACAAATTTCAAAACTGAAGCTTTTTTTTCTCTATTTATTCATTCCATTTGTTAGTTTCTAGAAATTTCCAAGCTTGCATAGTCCTGTTCAGAGAATTTAGGTTTTTTTTTAAAATATCGCTATGATAAGACTTTGATAGTTTCTGCAGTATTTCCCCAAAGTTTTGCCTATATTGAAGCTTAAATGCACACTCATTTAAGCTTTGTATGTATGTTACTGTACTCCTGGAATAGCATGTACTGTAATTCATCCTTTGTAGCTAAGTTTCCATTTTTTCACAAGCATATCTGCTATTAAAAAAAAAATCAGTAATAACGAAAAGACAGTATAATCAATATAGATTTTACAATAAAAATAAAGGATGTCCTAAAAGAGACCAACACCATCTTCTTTTGCTGAAATCCTTACAATGTTATTCTCATTTTTTTGTGCAATGAAGCATTTTTAACACTTCTATGCCTTTTTTGATAAGGTAATACTTTAAATTCAATGTAATATACAGATCTTCTTACTGATAAGGAGTTTGAAATAAATAAAGGGGTGGTTTAAAACAGCTGAGAAGTGTTTAATGTATCTAGCATGATTTGCTATTGTTATCAAGCAAAAGCATAGAAACTTCACCTCAACAAAGTATGCTGAATAGGCCAAAATTAACACAAAATCCTTCTTACTTTTGCCAGTCTTGATTTGGAAAAAAAAATAATTTTTAAGTCTAGGTATTTTTTTTTAAATGTAAAATTAATAACTTTAAATGTTAATAAACACAGTAAATATAAATTTGATAAATGGAAGTAAGACTGGGTTTGTTTAAGTAGAACCAAAAGGTCTTCTGCTGGAAATATTCTGTTGTGTTACAATTTCTTCTAAGACAATATTTTTAAGAATCAAATATAAAAACCTAGATCTTCACGTGTGCTGCAACAGGACTTCCATAATAATCATTCAAAACAAGCTGAAATAAGAGATATCCACGTTTAAATAAACATTATTACACTTGGTAGAACTTTACTTTTCTCATTTACAAAATTTACATAATTCTACACTACTACATGTGGGTGGAGTAGGAGTTCAAAACAAATGAGTCAATGTTTTTCTTCAGGAAAAATACCATTAGCAGAGCATTCATGAGCAATCATATAATCACAGGCAACTGTCCCAGACCCATAATATATGACACAAACACGCTTTAAAGAAATAGCTCAGACAGAGAGACAGCTCTCAGTATGGAAAAGCCAAGATGTTATTCCAAAAACAATGAATTAAAGTAAAGCTTGTCAACTTTCCTGCAACCAATTATAACACAGTCCCCTCAGCTGTAAAGTGAGATTATTAACATTCCCATTCTACCAATCTTTAAATATTTTGCCTAGCCATACTTTGAAGCTGTTCAGTGCAAGAACTTTCTCTTATCCTTTCCACTAAGATCTACCTCAGTGGCTTCTGTCATATTCTGCTGAAGAACAGGAAAGGCACACTAAAAACATAAATTCCCATTGTAATATGTTGTAAGAGTTAATACTTTAGAACTGATTAAGTTAGATGATCAACACTACTATTTATTTTTTACCATCTCTTGTATGTAGGCATGTATGCTTAACACTCATAAAAAGGATAGAAAAGTTCAGGTTAAATAGATTATTTTATTCTGTAAAAAGTTACAGAAAACCAATCCACTATAAAATTTCTAGCTCACTTTTTGCATGATAAATTTGAACATCTTTCTGTCAAAATTATTTGGAACATTTTGCAGTAAATTGCCCCACTGTCTGACAGAAAGTATGCATAACCTCAGCTAGAACAATCACCGAACTGAGTTCAATACAGATTCAGAAGTGGCTGTATTTGTTTCAGTGAAGATACTTTACTACCAGCTTTTAAACGGCAAAGTCTTCATGCCATGGTGTGGCAAACAGGAAGCACTCTAAAATGGTAGAACAGTCCGGATATGGGCACTCAAGCAACAGCTTATTCCTACAACAGAATAGTTGTTTAGGAAACAGAAACAATGGGCCCTCCGCAAGTCTTACTTCTCTTTGTCCTCCTTTCCTTTACAGACTTATCCCTCCCTTTAGACCTCTGCAGCCCTGTAGCCCACTAAACACCATATTGCTGCTGCCAGTAACAAGCCACACTGTCTTTGCAACTACCTTTGCATGGCCTTGGGACTGACGCCTGTCAGACTTGCTTTGTCTGAACTTGCCTTGGTCTGCTTGGAGCTTTAACTTTTTTTGGTGGAAACAGAAATTTTCTAAGGCTTAGGTGACTACTGCATAATTTATATTTGAGTGTGTGGTATAATCATAATTTTTACAGACAGGAGTAACAAGTAGTTATTTTCTGAAGAAGGAAATATTTGGCACCCTAGCATAATGGTGTAACATAGAGGAATACAGGCATGACATGATAACAGAAGCCTCAATAGTGGGGACATAGGATGCAGCATAGCAGGGTAAAAGCACGAGACGATAAAAAAGTGGATCCCTGAAGACCCCCGGACTGTAAAAAAACCACCAATGGTCAGTTAAAGGAATGCAGACCTGGGAACTAGGCAAAACCAGATGCTGGTGTAACAAAGAGCATAAAGAAGAGTACCCAATGTGTTAGACGCTCTGTATGTAATATATTTGATTATAACGTGGGTTTGCAGACTGAAGAGTAAAAACAAGGTGTAATGCATGATAAGGAACATGCAATAGTAGTCCCAAGTGCACACTAGAGTGAGGAAGAAGAAACCATCAACATCACAGTCCTCCTGGCAGAGGACAAATGAACCCGCACCACAGACATCATAGTCTCCCAGCAAAGCACCGGTGATGGTGGTGGCTCACCACAACTGAAGCCAACAGCCTTAGGATGCGGAGAGACATCGGAAGGATGAATGTAACACTATTGAATGGGGTAGATAGCGGGAAGTGTGCATATAATAATAACAGCATTATTTATTACCAAATTTATTCCTTTACTAGTATTCTTTCCCTTATTTTCTTTACTCTTTTTCTGTGATAATTAGATCTGGACTAAAAAGAATTCTTTGATTAGACTGTTAAGATTTAAAAGACACTAAATTTTTCACATAATGTTTGTCCTTTTGGGCAATAACAAGAGTAGGAGTACAACACCTTCCCAAATTTATTTTCTGACTTGGTTCACATGATTGCAAGTGTTCCCTTTTTTTTCCTACGCCTTCTCTTGTGCTTCTCACTGTTCAAGTTCCTGACCTCCAAATTACTCCAGAAATAACTAACACAGATTTGGAAGCCAGATGCCACCAAACAACTGACCAGAGTATTCAACTCGTTAAATTCAGGTTACTCTGGCTTCCTTTATTCCTGCTACAGTGCAGTACTAGTCCTACTGAACTCAAAGCAAATTTCTCACTGACCCTTTCAGTGTAGCCTAAGTTCTACCTTGTCAAACCTAATGTTGATGAGCATATAATTGTTGTAATTTTTTAGACAACAGATAATCTCTGTCTTTCAAAACAACCCAGTTCCTTGTTCTGTACATCAGTCTCATCACTAATTGGAAGCCAAAAAATTTGACACAGAACATGTCACTCAAACAGAGTCAGAGTCCCCCAGGAACAGACATGTGCAATGCCACTTTGCCACCCACTGTTGTGAATCATAACATGTCATGATTACAAAGAAGCGCTGAAGACATGTGGGATGCCTCTTAACAGTGGGAAAAGTAGAATCTTTTCAATAGCCTCTCTGATTACTTTTATTAGACATTAGTTTGAGAAATTTCCACACAAAAGAATGCCATGCATTCCTGTAAATTACAATTTTAACTTGTGACATCTTTGCTTAAATTTCACCTTCTGGCCTACCCTACACATCACTGTCCTTTTTGCTAGACTCATGTCAAAAGAGCTAACTAACCTGAGAGGACACTATACACTAGTAAAGGAAAAAAAGGAGACTTGTTAAAAAGAAAAAAATTAAACATGGTCACAAGACAGGACCACCAGAGAGAGGTAAGATTATTACAAATGAAATTACCTATGAACTTTGGCCTATATTTGCATATTGCTTTAAGGCAAGATGCTGAAAGATAGTAGCTTGATTTTCAGGGATGCTTTTGTAACTCAAAGAGAAACCACCCAAGCCAAAATTATGAGTCTCCACAACCTTCAAAGAGTTGACTATTGACTTCAGTGTCTCTTTCTGGGTATAAGTAATCAGACATAAGTACCTACTTGAAGCTTTTGCCTACTGCAGCCCAGTGAATATGATTTTTGCTATTCCTAGTAGTGTCACAGGCTCTGCCCTGAGCTGATAGCACAGACCTCAGGGCTGGCCTGGGCTCACCTTGGCTGGAGGTGGGCTGGGCTGGTTTCAGCTCCTGCCTCAGGGCCAAGTGCCTGTTGCCTCCCCTGCCTGAGCTTGAGCTCTGCCAGTGCCTCTGTGGGAAGGGTCTGAAAACACAGTTACTTAGTTGCTGTCCAAGAAACAAGAGCCCGCAGGGAGGCTGAGCCTGGGGAGGCTGTGCGGCCATGCTCACACTCAGCTGGGAGCAGCCAGAAGGCAGCAGCATGGGAAGCATACTGAAATAATGAAGAGCAAACTCTGCTGCTGAGGAGGAAGGAGTTCAACCAACATTGAAATCCCCCCAGCAAAGATGAGCATCCTGTGGTCTCCTCGTGATCCCTCCTATCACCCCTCTGCCGGGGAAAACTGACACCATCGACCCAGAGGGATGCTGGAAAGGTGAGCACAGCACCTGGGAAAAAGGCAGAAATTAGCAACTTTTCCCGTATAACAATTTTAAGAGTATTTTTATTAAAAAGGCTTTTCTGTATTAATTTAGACTCACGTTTTTGAACCTGCTTGTTGTCTTTTGATTAGATCGCTAAGATTTTAAAGAGATGAGTAGTAAATTCTTGGGTGCCTGTATGGTATGTTCCCTTTTGCCCATAATAATATTTTGAGTGTAACATGTCATGTATTTATTTTTGGTACAACAGAAAAAAATCTCAGATTAAATAATTAACATTTATAATTAACATAGGAAATACTTATTAAAAAAAACCTCTAGGCTAAGCTTTATCACAAGATACTGCTTAGATGAAAATAAAAAGGAAAACCTAAGTTAGAATTACATCAGCAGTAGTTACTAACTTTTACAAGACTATGCAAGAAGTACAAAATGTAATAAAATGAGTTTGGGAAAGCTTTTAACGAATCTCTGCTCTCAGCATAAGCACAGAAGTACTTTTCATTTAACCTTCAGGGAGTAATGTTCTGTATTTGACAGTGAGAGAGAAGGAATGGCCAAAAATCCTCAGATTTCTGGTGAAATTAGCCAGACCTTGCATCCATAAGAAAGTACTAGATATAGTCATGTCCCTAACACCAGGATCTATTGTGCAGAATTTACTGTAACACATTGACCACATCTGTACAGAACTACCATATATGATTCTAATTTAGAATGTATAAATGAAAAGTGACAGAAAAACCGGTGTACATTTTATTGGCCCATATATGCTGAAGATATGAGTACACATAAATAATGAAAAACTAGCTTTGCTGTTAGACACTTGGTTCTTGAAGCATATTAAAAATTAAAGGAATACTATGGATGAAAGAGGGAAATTACATGTTTGCATATGAGCAATGTGCAGTATGACACTAACAGGAAAACAATTGAGTTGTCAATTCCAGTAGGTCGTACTTAGTTTAGTGAAAAGGTGTTTTTGTAATTCAGTGGAGTATACTAACTTTTCCTCTGTGCTGCATTTTAGTAACTTTAAATATTAATCCTCTGGACTAGCTAATTTAACTACTTGTCTCTCATTGACGTAGTTATAAAAGTTTCTATCACAATAGTTTTATTTTCATGCTAAGATATGTACTGTGTTTGTTTCAACAAAGATATTACTATGCAATATGTGTAAACTTTGGAATGTAAATATTAAGATTTCTATTAACTGAAACTATTACTTGAAAGCACTAATCAGTAGGAAAGTACACAATGATGCATAGTCATAGTGTGTCCCATCTACCCACAGATATGAATTCTCCAAACTCTCATCAGCACTAATCCCTGGATAACCTCTGTATTTATGCAATGATTGATATGTTGCACATGAACAATGAAGGATCAGGGACCAAAGTTGATTTCAGTCTCTTCAAAAGAGTGCTTGAATCACTAGTCTGAGATCTAGTGACCCTTATACAGGCTTTTTCTTTTTCAAAAATGCCTGAATCCCTGGTTCCACTGGGGTTCAGCTTTGACAGGCATGAGGGGTGCCTTTAGGGGTTTAGTCACTCCTTCACAGGCTGAGAAGTGTGAATAGCAAGTTGCTCTAAGCTAGTGTGCAGAGAGACAGAAACCCTTCCTCCAGAAGCTACCCAAAGGTCTGCTCATGTACCTCAGATAAGTACTGTAGTGCAGGCATTTAAAAAAAGAGAGGTGCCTGATATACAGCCTATGCCTAGTATTCTCTTTTGGTCACTTCTGCTGAGGCTTGATGAACTTACACATCTACTTAGTCACTTTCACCACTGACTGTATAGAAATCCTGGTAAACCTAGCTTGCATAAACTACCTGACACCTTCTCTGTAGATGCTAAAGTGCCTAAAGGGGTCTCATGCTTTCTGTTTCTGATTCACCTTCTTGCTGTTCCCAGATTTTCTTCAATTTGCCAGCACTGAAAACAGACCTGCTGTTCAGGGTAGGATTAAATTTATGGATTAAGCTGAGCAAATTCAAGTTTCTATTTTATATTAGTTCTATAGACATACAGACAGCTACATGTCAACACTTACAATGTCTTACTCTGTGAGCAGAATGGCAAGCCCTACAGAAGAACAGTAAAAGAGTAAAGCTAAGAGCAAAGTTTCCATAAATGTGAACCTCAAACATTATGCCTGAAATCTTTATTCCCTTTCCAGCTGTGAATGAGGAGTAGTACCAGGAGTTCAGCTGACGTACTATTCCCCAGATCTTGACGTGCTATTGGACTCCCCCTTACATGTAGTGCACCTAACTCTGCACATCTCACCTAAATCTTTTCATTTCCACAGAAGTAAGGGAACATTTCACTTTTTCTGCAGACGTTAAACATTGCTAGAAGAGAAGGATGGAAGACGTCCCCAAATACATTTTTTCAACATAACTTTCACCACTGCTTTTTCCCTCTTGAATCTTCTTGCTCTATAAATAACCCCAGGTACTACACAGAAATGACAGTAGCAGATGTCCAAAACATGCAGGTTTCAGTTTCGGAGAGAGATTTCAAAATAGCAAAGAAAAACCAAGAATGAAACAAAGGCAAAAATTTCACTCCTGTGCACATTGGCAAAGATAGGGGGTGTAGCATCAGCACTGGATCTGCATGTCTTCAAACTTAAGAAGATACACTGGGAAAGGTTCATATACATTTCCTATCTGATAACTATAACAGAAGCATTAGGGTATTTCTTTACTGAACCTAAATGTTCAAGCCCCTAGAATCTGCAATTCCATAAAAAAACCAAGGACCTAATACCAGTCTGAAATGAAGTCTTTGTAAGAGGTTTTTATCTGAAGTAAAAAGTTGTCAAATTTCTAAAAAAATAAATCTGATACTTCTTGTGTCTTTTGCGAAATGTATTTTGGAAAAAAAAAAAAAAAAAAGAGGAAAACCAGTAGAAAAACATCCCTGGAAAATCCTTCTAGACTTTTTTAGATCCTTCGCATAAGCAGACAAAGTTTGCAGTCAGGAAAATTCAATGGTATCTGATTATCACCTCCCACGGCCACACGTATTGTTACTTGTCTGTTTTCACTGAGCAAGGTGGGAAATGCAAACATTTGTTTTCATGTGGAAAAAAAACATGATATGCAATTTTTCTTTTTATTTCTATGCAATGAACTAATGACTTCTAAAAGGGAAACTTAACACTGAAAGAGAGAATGCCTTCTAATAAAAAAAAAATATTGTAATAGCTTTGTTTTAAAACACCAAAGACCTCCAAGAAGTTTTCCATGATGGCCCAGTGAATTTCTCTACTTCTTTACTAACCAAAGAAAGAAATTAATGTAAAGGGTTTGCTATTTTTCATAGCATCTTTCCAGCCAGTCTTGTTTGCTTTACTAAATTCCATTTCTTTCAATAAAATTTCAAGATGTAATGAATTTTCCAGTCTCAAATTGGGAACAGAACCTTCTAGCTATATCAGCTTCTTCTGAAATAGAAATTATGCTGCAAAAAAAGATCAGTGAAAATTAGAAGTCAAATCATATCTTTAGAGGGATGTTTAGAGAAGGAACCCTGAACTTCTTATGGAGAACTTCATAAAATTTTCAGTATTGTCTCTATTTTCTATGATTTCTTATGGTTTCCTTTCATAATATGAACTGCCCTAATACCAGTAATATAAAAAATAACTATTTTATGTGCATGTCATAAACTCTTTGTTAGCAAAGTACAGATATAGTAAGTTATTGAATATTTTGACAAGCCCTCAGGAACGTATTCAGACTTTATAAGTACATGTTTTATTTTGGCAATGTAATGCCTATGCAATTAAGATAAATGAGATCATCATGCACTTATAACATATAACACTGAAACTTTAATTGTAGATATCACACAGCCCAATAACAAGTTCCTACTCCAAATGGAGCATACTAATAGATATATAAGAAGGTTCCCAAAAGCTCAGTAGTGGTACAGTCATGCGAACAGAAATATTGCAGCTCTTTATTGGTTTCACACTGTGAAAGCCACTAACTTTCAATTTTGTGATGTTATTCAACACAATTTGATCAGCTATTTTATGCCACTGTGCATAACAACAACAAAAGATATAAGACAAGTAATAAAATAAGAATTTGTTAAAGCCAACTGCCTTATCCCATTATAGAGATGATAGGCTGAGAAAAAGAGGCAGTAAGTTAGATTCAGAATTGTCAGGATCTGTTAAGAGAAAGTAATTTTGCTCTGATTTTGCCAATGAGAGCAAAAGAAAGAAAGAATTAAACAAGACAGCATGTTTTTCAGTAGTTTAAAAAATACATGGTTACATAAAGAAAAAGAGTCAAAGAATAAATGTTACATCTAAATGATAGTCTTTACAGAAATCTTACTCTTCTATCAAGTGAAAATTCACTTTCCTAATTCATTCACTTTTAGCTCCTTGGGTGTGATTCTGAGGACGCGCTCCATGCTGCTGACATGAACTTTGCTTCCTTCTTACTAATATATATTGGTTTCTGGTATCTCAGATATCAATTTATGTCTTCCTAGCAAAAAAAAGAAAAGAAATGAGAAAAATCCCATGGCATAACCTATATGTGTTTTCTGTGTTTTGTAGTTTCTGCTTTTGATTAATAGTTTGGAATATTTTAAATATAACTAAAATTTGCAATTCCATATTGGCTTTAGATATGCACTAAAAGCAAATATCTACGAAATATAATTTCCAACTCTTATGACTGCATTTTTGCAAATCTTTAAAACATCTGGAAAACACACAGGGTAATGCATTTTGATTTTGTTTTTCAGCAAATTGAAAAAAAAAAAGGCAATCTAAGGTCAGCAAAATGCTAAAAGGTCTCTGTATATAGATATTACTGCTAAAACTACAATATTTAATTCCTGCAGTAGTGGTCTAACACTATTCACTAACCAGTCTATGTATGAGAAATATCAGAGAAGCAACTCTCTTTCCATAAACTACCCTAACATTGAACTGGCAAAAAATGATTAGCAAGAGTCTGGCGTTTTATTTAAAACAGTTTAATACCAGTCTTCACCACCAAAACCTCTAAAGATATATTAAGTACCTCATGCTTTAAAATGCCTCTGAGAGTCCCCTCAGACATTTACAGAAAGTACCTCTCATAAAACAGCTTTACAGCTGAAGAGTTCATCTTTTCACAAAGAGAAACATTCATTATAACATCATATGACACATATAACCAAAAGAAAATTTCAAATACCTAGGCTAAACTACAATTACTGTTGTTACATTAATAGCAATCGCAGAGTTAATGCCAGAAAATTTGTAATAAAAACATGTAACTTTACAAAAGTCAATTTATATCTATCAAATCTACCTTCAAATGCACTCAAACTAGCAAAATAATATCAAAATGAACTTCCTGTATTGGGATTTCATGTGAAAATATGTTACATAAATATATTAGCAAAGGTAATGTTTTATTGAGCAGTTTAAAAAAAAAACTTAATTCCTATTGTAGGCAAGTGACCCCAAAAATTTCAAAAGGAAGCAGAAAAAAAGCCCAAACAATCTTGTCAAACCTAAAACAGATCACAGAAATCACAGATCAGATACAAAAAACCTTATGAAGAATCCAGTCCATTTCCTTGTCATTCTACAGTTCAAATCAAAACAATATATCAATCATCTCTTCTGGTTTTTAAGGATCTTATTTAATAACAACTCAGCATCCTGCTCATTGTTTTAATGTTAGATGAGTCTTTGTAGAACTGCAACTCCTTTCAATTTGTCCAGGCACATATGATACTTAAGAAGATTATTTCAAATTTCTGTAACAGAAGTCATACATCTCATTCAATAACATCCATTGATTGCTGTGTGTTCATAAAGCATGCTATATTTTTCTCTCAGCAGAATCTAACAATTTTCAGTAATGCATTATCAGCAAAAAAAACCCTTGGTATGTCCCCAGGTGCCTTACAAGGAAAATTATGAAAAATGAGCCTCTAAAAAAAATTCAATATTTCTAAACCATATAGACAAACTGATAGAAGCTAAGTTTGCCAATGTTAATTTGACCTTCTGTTTCCTTAGGAATTTAATACTCCTTTCAGAGAGAAGCAAACATAGCCACTTGGGCTACTCAAAAGGGTCATGTATTTATGTTATGACAGGCATTGATTACACTATTTTGATAAGTCAGCTAATGAATAGCAGTAAAAACTAGCTTGCAGGGGAAGTCTGCCAAGATTCTATTTAGAAAACCACATCCAGATATATCAAAAACTCTTCACAGATTAATGAAAAGCAAAAAAAAAAAATATTGGCAATATATTAATTATGCTTCAAAATGAAATTTTCCAATTAAGGGAAACAAATGTACTTCTCTTCACCACATATTCTCATTTTAGTTTTAAAAATAACTCCTTGTGTGAAAGGAAGATGGGAGCTAGTAAAATGCCCTTCAGGTTGGAGGGGGGGAAAGGCATTTTTGAATCTTATATTTAGAAGCTTGACTGACTATTCAAAACTTCTGTATGCATTACAATAGTACAAACATACCAAGTACATGCCATCTAACAAGATGTGTTCCTGTGTTTATGATCCAAATGATCCCAGGGATACCATGTCATCGCAAAACAAATGGAAATAAACTGTGAAAAGACAATTACATATTACCATTAATCCAAGAAGAAATAAAGGCAGCATTCACTGGGGCTAAAGTCTAATCCCAAATTTGGTGTCAAGAACAATTATTTCTCTGATTTGCTTCTGGAAACAAAAGTCCCATTCACAAGACATCATTTCAAGCTCTGGAACCTTTTATGCCTTTCTCCAGTATAAACTCTACTTCCAGCAGAGACTAGATACATCTCTATACCACAAAAAAAAAAAAAACCCAATCATGCATGGATGCAGTTTCTTGGCAGATATACAGTGCACCAACTAATTTTACATCATTGCTCTAGAGACCAAGGTACTTCCTGGGACAGATTCAAAACTGTGAACATCTACAAATATAGGCATCACATGCATCTAGATACACACTAATTTAATAAAGGAATTTCAGTGACTCCTAGGTAATCCCATGTAACTATATGAAAATGTAACACTGAAAGTATTGTCTGCCTCATAAAAATATTAAGTATTCAGTTGTAAAGCAGACTGTATTATAGATGAATTATGGTATCCTTTAACTCTCAAGGGCCACAGAAATAAAAGACTGATTTGGCAGAGCTTTTTATATTAATCTCAAACAATGGCATAATCTTCCTCTTGTTCTTCTTTACCTTCATCCTTATGCATTAATATCCACTTCACTTCTTTCTTTGTTCAGCCCTCCACTTCATACATACTTAGCTCTATGGCCTGCATATCCACTACTCTCTAGGAGCATCTTCAGAGGCAACCACAAGAGCAAATCTACAGCTGTGCATACTGCCTAGCTGCAGAGCATCTGCAGAAGGTTGCCCACCTCCAAGATTCAGCCTTCTCTCCAACTACTTCATCCTTAAAACCAGGGAGGGAACGCCATCCATTCACCTGATCTGCTCTCCACCACAGCACGTGCAACTAACATAGTTTTTGGTCTGTACAGGCAAGCTGCATTTATCCATGGCAGAACCTCCCAGTCAATCAAAGCACATGACCAAACACAGCAAGGAAAGCCATCCCTGCCCCAGGTTTCCTACAGGCAATTTTTTCAGATGGAGGACCAGGATTAGCACAGACCACGCTGCCCTTGCTGTCTCTGCACTGGAAGATCACCCAGGATGTGCCTGAAGGGGTCTTCACAGTCTCCATGTCGAGACTGGGTCATGCTGGGCCATGGTGATTTTTATTTCTTCTCTTATTGCTGACAGTGTATCTTCACAAGCTGGCCTCTTGAGCGCCAACGGGACAGGAAAAGCACCCAAACAGGCACCGAGGGAGCTCCTTATATTGGCAGTAGCTAAAACGGTCAAAGCAGCAGCAGTGGGAGGGGAGTGGAAGCATTTGCTTGGAAGGTTCTTGTAAGGAGTCACTTTTGTTAACTGTAATAAAAAGGTAGGTATCTTCTCAGGGCAGGATAGGCTGAACAGTTTCTTTTCAAAGCAAACCTTCAGCTATCACAGGCTCTGTCACTGGGCACCCAGTAAGAGCTGAGGAGGTGGCTCAAGGCCTTGTGAACACCGTAGTTCTTCAGAACAGACATATCTAAACCATTCTACAGAACCTATGAATCTGAATGATGAACAAATACTCCAGCATGAGACACTATCACTAGCATCACAGACTTTTAGGCTATACTTCTAAATAAGCAAAATAAGCACAGCCACAAATTCTAGGTGAACCTTTAACTGTACATGCATTCCCCATGCTCCAGTGCTCCTTACACTTTCTTTGCTAGAAGTGCATCCATCTGATACCATTAATTTCTCTCCACACAAGTCAACGCAAAAGAGTAAAATCAGAGGGCGACAGTTTCAACAGGCCTGTGTTCTATTATTAGCTCTGTATAGACCTCCCATGGATAACTCGCATATATTGTAGTTTAATCTCTCAAAGTGTTATAATAAAGAAAAAAACACATACACAAACCTCAAAAGGTATTGGGAAAATTAGTTCATTCATTACAAAGTATTCTGAATTCTTCAAAAGAGAAATGCTGCAGAAAGGTATTATATTGCTATGAAACCATAACAGTCTACACAGGACAAATGTTGACAAAGGACAGAGAGGATTATGGCCTTCAAGTAAATAATTTTTATTTTATATCTTGGCATTTTTATGGACCTTATCACTGTAAGGTCTAAACAGCTCACAAATACTAATTAACTGAGCCTGTTCAATTATTCTCCCTGCTTACACAAGGGAAACCCTAGACCCAGTCCAATCTAAGTTCTCCTTTAACAAGGAAAGAGTCAGAAGGAAGGAAGGACAAAGCACAGTATGTAATGTTGATACTCACTGACCTAACACATTTTTCCAAGAAGGCTGTGTGAAGCAGAGCAACCTCTACGTTACCTGAACTCATACACAAGGTCTCATGGTGCCATACGTGAAACATTTATAAGCCTCTCAGCGGTGGGTGCAAATGCTTTATACTGTGTGCATAACCACTAAGGCTTAAACTTGTAAAACAATCAACACTAATAAATATTCAAGCCCCATTCCCTTAAACCCAAGACTGTTTCTTGAACCATTTGTAATAAATAATCATGGATTTTAAAAAAAAAACAAAACAACACAGTATTATAGTTATAAATCCATCTATCGATAAAGTTATTTCTTGCTAATAGCAAGATGTACAAATCTGCCTGATTCTTCTTGTACATGCTTCACTGAAACTACAAAGTAAACACTGGTGCAATCATTCTGTTTCATTAAGCTGCTGAAAAAAACTGTAAGTGCATATAATATGAAAATTATCAGGTGGACTACAACAATGGTTAAAGTCCTCAACCCTTTTGTTCTAATCTTTGGGAAAAAAAACAACAGAGAGATTTAGCTATCTGAAAAATCGAAATTTTCTATCTGTAGAGGGAGTTATATTACTTAGGAAAAAATTATATGGTATTTACTTAGCCAGTCAACATGCATCCTCAATGGTTTGGTTTTGCAACATTTTAAAGCCTAAGTCTCTTTCCCCTTTTCAACAGTGAGGGACTGATCCTGCAAACAAATAACTTTAGTGTAGTGCCAAACTGCAGCTAACATTTCAACTAGGAGTAGGAATCAGTGATGAAATACCAGATACACTCTTTTTCTTTTTAAACACAGAATATACGGGATGGTCTCACCTGTGCCTCTGAACACAGATGCTTCCTTTTCTCTGTTCTTTCTGACGTCCTTATTCAGATATCCAAGGCAGTAACAGTTTAACTGATCTGCCCATGCCTTGCCTTTGTCTTCCTTTTAGCATGATATGTCCGCCTATTTTTAAGGCAGAGCCTTTGGTGACAGTAACATTGTTCCTATCAATCTGCAGACCATAACTAATGTAAAACATCATAATCATATGAAATAATGTCAGGGAAAGATAGCTATGACAAGCTTGGAATTCAGTACTTACTAGGCCAAAAAAAGAAATATAGGGTTACTGATAGGTTTTTTCTAGATATATTTTCAATTTCAATGCAACACAGAAGTTAAATAAAAGCACTGTTTCTAAGTGCCAGATACAGCTCAACTAATCACAGGAACCGAGGGACTGATGCATGTCCTTGCAATTCAGGAAGAGTTTTGTAGTCATTTTTGTATAAGATGACACAACAGTGAGAATTCAACACTACCTTTGCTAAAGCTCTGAGAAGCAGAGCTTCTTCCTCCCCTTCCTCTTCACAAACCCATGTCCATACATAAAAAATGGTACTTCTTCATGAAACAAGAATATCAGCATGCTGGATGCTACTGGGCAGCCTTCTCATGTACAAATCCCTATAAACTGGCACCTGCCTCCCAACAAAATTAAAAGACGTCTTTTTACCTAGTCCCATGCTCTGGCTTTGGGGTGGGGCTGTGTGCAGTCCTGAAGATACACTCTCAAAGCAGGGGTACCCCCAAGGTAAAGTTACTGGAGTGCTGCAGGGCAGGGTACACAGCCCAAACAAGAAGCTTCCCCATACAGACCCATAGCTATGGCAAATGGTAAACCAATCATTTTCCTGCATTATTCTGGTTATTTTGAGCTGAAAGCTGGACAGGACACTGTCCCTACACCAAACTGTACTGCAGAAAGGTGGCTGTTGTCCCTGTATGTCCACCAGAGACTGTTTCCTGCAGTGGATATCCAAGAGAAGAGAAGGGTGACCTGGTTTCGGCTAGGATACAGTTACTTTTTTTTCTTAGCAGGCAGCTAAACACCACAGAGCCATTCGCTCACTCCCCCCTACTCCCAGTGGGATGAGGGAGAGAATCGGGAAAAAAAAAAAAGTAAAATTCGTGGGTTGAGATAAATACAGTTTAATAGGACAGCAGGGGAAGAGAAAATACTAATAATAATGATAATGATGATGATGATGATAATAATAATAATAATAAAAGAATATACAAAACAAGTGATGCACGATGCAATTGCTCACCACCCGCTGACTGATGCCCAGCCAGTTCCCGAGCAGCAGTTGCTGTTCCCCCAGCCAACTCCCCCCAGTTTCTATACTGAGCATGACGCCATACAGTATGGAATAGCCCTTTGGCCAGCCTGGGTCAGCTGTCCTGGCTGTGCCCCCTCCCAGCTCCTCGCTGGCAGAGCATGGGAAGCTGCAAAGGCCTTGACTGGTGTAAGTGCTACTTAGCAACAACTAAAACATCAGTGTGTTATCAGCATTATTCTCATACTAAATCCAAAACACAGCACTATACCAGCTACTAGGGAAAAAAAAGTAACTCTCTCCCAGCCAAAACCAGGACAGGTGAGCAATTACTAAGTTTTGGACAAAAGGCTGTTCCTGCTCCTTGGTAATGACAACATTGCAGTTGTTTGTGATATTACTCCCTCCCTTTTTATTCCAGTTCAGAAAATATTCCATTTCAAATTACAAAACCCATTTACCTAAAATGCTGTCCTTACCTTCCATTAAAATCAAACAGGTGCAAACCAAGTTATCTGCTGGTTTAATTTGGTTAGCAAGCATTTTCATCTGGAATTTTTTACTGGAAATTAGTTTTTTAAACAATTTAAAAACAACAGGGCTCCCTCAGTTCTTAGACTGAATACCAATGGTAAAATAAGAAGGTGAAAACTTTGGCAACACTCCATTCCAACAACTTCTAATTTTATTTCCATCTAATGAAAAGATAACTACCATTTCATGTCTATACAGTGAAGTTGACTGTGAGGTCTGGTTTAAAAAGATGATGACAAATTCTGCCTTGCTCTCTCCAATTGGTTGCATTATATGCAATTAGTATTCCAATGCAACATGAACCAATTAGATCTTGCTGACGGATAGTATCAGTATCTTCAATATACTTTGTGACATTGAATATCCTTGTTTACAAGGATACAAGTATCTGACAAGGCAAAGGTAACTAAAAGAAGGCTGACAAGCTTTGTATTTTCATGATAGCACACAAGGACGGATCCTGTTATACCTCATGTGCATGTTCACAGCTGGCACACTGTGAAGGGGCACTGTAATATGAATTAAGGTCAGCATATGAATCACAGTGTCAGTGTGCGCACAGCTGGACTCTTAAAAACAGATGCAAAGGCTCATGTCTTCCTACCACTATATTCACAGATAACTGAATCTACTAGTTCATACTTTCCAAAAATAACTAGCAAAATAGCAAAAATAACAACAAAGTGCCTTTCTTTGCCTGCTACTGGTCTCTGTGAGTACATTTTTCTCAAAACAAAGAGTAAATAGGTACCCAGATAATCTCAGATTATTCAATTTCAGATCTATATATAGAAAGATCCTTCCCCATGTGCATCATCCTTCTCGTGTAGTGTGGAAGAACCTGGGCTGCCAGCAATTCTTTCAGATTTTCCAGGCAATTGATGGTTTCTTTGCTTACATCTTAGCAGCTGCCCTGCCAGCCTGAGTCCCTGGCAGGAGGAGCACAGAGGCCATGGGAAGTGGACCTTTCTGGTCTAGAGCAATAATCAAGGTCCTTGTCCCCTGCGTGGAAGACCCTGGATACCTGGGTTCACTGGGACTGAAGTCAGCTTTTCTATGACCGTTAAATGAAGAAGGAGGATAATCTCAGTTTAATATCCTGGAGTCAGTTTTTACTGTTTGCCATCAAATAAAAGGAACCCTCCAGGGTGAGGTGAATCTCTAACCCTATTGATTTCATAGCAATGAAGCAGACTTACATGAGGTTTTTTCCACCTGCTGATGTTTTGCTGCAGACTATTGGCACAGCAGCACAGGTGCCGCAGAGACCTCAGCAGCCCTTCGCTCCGGCTGCCTGCTTCACTGGGAACGGTGAGGCAGCGTGGGCCAGCCCACCCTGAACCCATCTGTGCTGGGGCAGGGAGGGGGCAGGGACGGGCAGGGGACAGGGTGATGGCTCACCTCTGCTCTTCCATCAGGTAAAATGGAGCTGCCGAACTGAAGACCATCAGGAAGTTTAGATTAAATTAACCCCCATTTCTGAAGGGCAGCCTTTCCCTCTTTCTGCTTGACGAGCAGTGTTAATATGCCAGCTACATTCCAGACTTATTCAAAGCCTAGTCCTGTACAGACTAAATACACTGAGTATTTGGTAATATTTCTTATTTAAAAACATGTCATTTGTGTTAATACCACTTTCTTCTGACTGGAATTAGTTTACACTACGTTGAAAACCCTATTCTATTGACCCAGAAGCAGAATAAATTGAGAAAATTAATGACATGTTGAAATAAATGACTTTTTTCCCTCTATTAAGCACGTTGAATTTAGAAAAAAAAATTCAGATGTATGACACAAACTGTGGAGCGTGCTCCTCTTAACAGTAATAGATGAAATAATTGAACAAAAACATGCTAATTCTAAGAGGAAATGGACTTAAATGTTCAAAAAAATGGAAGATAACAGCACAGTAATGATTATATGGAAACGCCTATTTTCATACTTTTCTATTTTTGCATAATCACACCACTTAATAAAGCTCCAGAAAGATACTGTGCACTGCAAATTTTAATTTATGCAGCATGTAATTCAGCTGTAGTTCAAGACAGCCTTACTTCTTAGAGGATTAGAGCACAGTATTATTTTAATGTTGCTCCACAAAGACATTAATTAAACAGTATATAGATAAGTTCAAAGCTGGTTGAATTTCAGGCCAAGAAAGCTTTCTAGCTATCTTTTAAAATGTCTTTTGTAGACATTTATCAAATTCTGCAGGTTTACTTGCTGAAACTGATAAATCTTATTTACATTTGAGGAATTTTAACCCAGCCTGTTCAGTGACTCAGATGAGCAGTGTTTAGATCAGTTCCACAGCTCTCCAACCTGCGCAGAACTTCTTCCTTTGCGAGCTCTTACTACCCCTGCCAGAATTAGTCTATGTATCCATTTTCTATCAGCCATGTTTGTGTTAGAGAAACACAAGCCAGAATCTTGTCAGCTGAACTCGCTACTTGCTGTCTAAGTGCTGCTACTGCTGCAGCCACTGAGCAGAATATTTTGATTCCAAGGATAAGATTTATAGCATCCCAAGTTAGTAAATAATGAAAAAGTCATAGCATATACAAATCACACTTGCAGGGTTTAAATTCTTTAACACTTTTACTTTTTTTTTTTCCTTCAAAGGATTCAATAGAAAAAACTCTATTTGAAAGGCATACTCCAGCTTTTGCTGCAGTATTTGAGAAACATATGTTACAGTAAAAAATCACAGTCTAAAATAGAAATCCTTAATCAGCGATTACTGTGAAGCAATGTAAATACTGATGTATTTACAGATGAAAGGAGGTCACACAACTCAGCCAAAATACTCCATTTTCAGAAAATCACAATTCTAGTTTAGCTTGTAGTATTAAAAAAAGCCTGTAAATTTACAGTCAGATTATAGGCAGCTAGGGTACGCTGCCTTCTCCAGTAAAATATGTACTTCCATATAAATCAAGTTTATAGTTTGCACTGTGCTGTAAATGTGTTAAGTCTGTTCCTTTTAAAAGTGTATTAACAATTTTCAAAAGAAGATAGAAGATGCCATTTATAAAGCACATGCCTCTGAAATCCTCCTGAGGGCAAATGATACAATGAAAGGGCCAGCAGGAGGTAACACTTTCATCACTCTCTTTGACACAAGGAACCAGGACAGAATTTTGAGATCAGTCCACAGGATAAAGGACATACTTCATGAGAGAATTAGACATGGAAAATGGCTTACAGGAAAACAATGTTGGGGTTTTTTTTTTGCTCGGTGTAGTTCATATGAGTTCACAGCCCTAAATTCTGCAGTGAATTTCGGGATTAGACATCTCAGGATCTCAGATCATCGTTGAATAAAATCAGAAACCTCTCCTTGATACATGGTTTGGTTCAAAGCTGAGCCATGGTTCACCTAAAAGAATCATGAACTTCTGTTAACTTCTCAGTGAAATTAAGTCAGGCAACTGGTTCCTATAAAAAAATGGAAACTAGAGTTTCACACCATACAACTGCACTAATCTTCCACTCCAAAGCCAGTAAAATGTTACTGTTTGCAGCCATTTATGCTGGTCTGAAAGAGAAATTTGAGATGTTCCTTCACAAATGACAAAGGTGAGCAATGTGAAACAATCCTCCCTAAGCAACAATATGTATTTGGGAATCTAATTTCACCTATGCGATTGCTAAAAATGTTTCGTTTCTTTTTTTTTAAATCAAGACAAATATTTCATGACCAAAACCCAAAGCTTTTCTGTCTCAATTTATGTTCAATAATTTCCACTTTATTCAGTAGGGTCTTTTGGGGCTCCTAAATTCAAAGTGTTTCTTAAATTTAAAAAAAAGAAACATGAGAAACTCCGAAATTATTCCTCTCCTTCACTCTGATCATCTGTTTACAGTAAAAATACTTAAAAATACAAAACCAACTTGAAAAGCCCACATCCCTAATACACTGGAAAATATGCAGTCAAATTCGCAAGACCCTAAGCTTTTCTTTCTAGAGGTAAAAGCCATAGAAATTCCAAACTACATTTCTCAAACAGCAGGTATCAAAAAAAAGAAAAAAAAAATTGTTGTGCAACTGTCAGAGAACAAATAACCCCACTAATTCTTCTGCTGATACTTCTCCTAAACCAACTAAGTGAAAACCATCACACATTTGGAGTGGTTTTATAGCTACAAACAGGAAGACAAAATACAGAGTATAAAATTAGAGGTGATTCATTAAATATTAATTGCCATAGCCAAACCAACCACTATGAGTTCAGTTCTGTTAAAAAAAAAAAAAAGAAAAAGAAAGAACGAACATGTTTTTCTAATTCAATTATGAAAGCCTGGAATATTATTTTATAAGATACAAGTCCTAAAAAAGTAAGCTAGCTATACAAGCTTATATTACTTTTGATTAAGTCTTCAGACTGGTAGGCCCCAGTTTTAATTTGGAAATCTAATCTCCAAATGCCAGCTTAAACCCATATCAGATCTTAAATCTTGCTTTTTGGCCCAGTGCTTTTTTATGTGCAAAATAAAATGTTATGGCAAATGTGGTTACTGAATTCTTTTTATTGTACATCTAAATTAGAAGCTCAAAAGAATTCTGAGACACAAATTTCAGAGGCATTGTTAATACAGAAAAAGCTCAAAATACAACATAGGAAGAAACTGAATGCCTTTCTGATGATGGGTTTAACAGAAGTGGGATGAGAACAATGAAGTGGAAAGCCAAGTAGGCAGGAACTAAAAATAATTTATAAGAAAAATTTGGGAATTTACAAGTTGGAAATGACAGAGGAGGAAAAAGGACTAAAACGATGAACTGATGGCAGATTAACTGTACACTATCACCATTATGAGGCTGTGAAAGGACAATTGCTATCCTCACAAATGGGAACAGGAGAGGTGCTGCTAAAAAGAGGGAGGCAAGTATAAACATTAGTGCTCAATGCCACTGCAAGATAGTTAAAATTCAGATTATACCTTTTCAAGCCACTGTTTGTAGGGGAAAGAAGCAATGACAAGTGTACTCAAGTACACATTCTGAAGTAATGCTGGAAAAATAACTTTTTTTCTTCAGTATGGCAAAATAAAGGCTAAGAAGGAATATGAGTATATTAATCATTTCAGCAGGGATAAACACTGGAAGGAGGGAAAGTGCAAAATAACAAATGGATACATGTTACAAATAAATTAAGGCTGAAAAAAATCAGATTTCCCGTAACAAAAGCAATGAAATTTTGAAACAGCCCATGATAGAAGTTAAGGGGGAAAAAAACTTCCCACAAACTCAGTTTCTAGAGAGAATATAAGGTAGTTGACTGTTATGGTCTATGATTGAAATTCAGGTGCTTAACTTGAAAAAATTTAATTAGATTAATAAAAGGTGGGAAGGGGAAAAAGAGAGAGCAAAAGGACTTGAGCAACAGAACAGTTGCAGAGCTGATCAAAAGGCAGATAGGACCTACAGTGTTTAACACTATTAACTTTTCATTTATAAAGAAACATGTAATACATATAGTTAGGGCTGAAGCGGCTTTTTGCCAACAAATGCTTCAGTCTGCAAGCTCAGAATTTACCGTTACTAACTGATAGGCAGCAATTGTCTTTGACTAGCTGACAGGGGTATAATTATTCTCCATCTTCCACCTCTTGTTACAAACCTTTGAAAGACAAAGTTCCTTCAAACTAATGACATTTACTAATAAGCACTTAGTCAGAATATTCAAGTCCCTTGCATACTGCATTTATGAAATGTTCTTCACCTTCATATTCACAGTATATGTACACCTAATACCACAGAATGCAAACATGAACTTTAAACATGTTTACTCAATTTTCATGATGCTGAACATTAAGGATATATAACTAAGAATGTTTTTGCCTGTACAGCATATGAAAAGCATGGGTTCCAAAATATAAGTAAACCTTTCACCGCTTATTTGAACTGAAGATTCAATAAGTATACCATTTATGGGGTCACAACATTTCCTATCTTCATCCAAAATCCAAATTGCAGTCATTATATCCAACTGAAAATCAAAAGCACGTTCCATATACTGAGGTGCAAATGAACATGTATGCAAGCTCTCTTAGAAGTACAGCACATCCACACTGCTGCAAGCAGTCACTCTTGCAGCTAAAACAAAATTTGGTCAGACTGCCATCCACGAATGCGCATTTAAGCCTGTCAAGCCTCAGAACTGTACGTAAGCTTCACAAAGCTTCAGGACAGCTGGGATTGTGATACAACTGAAATACAAAGTAAAGCCTTCATAGCAGAGGGGCGAGGGAAAGACAACTACTGTTTCACCAGCAAAGATTCATTGCACATATCTGTACACAGAGACCTTCTGAGATACTTGCAGAATTTTAAAGGAGTACACACTGTTCTAGCGGGATGGGTTAGAAAAGAGTTCTGGTTACTTATCTACCAGCAGCACATCATAGCGCTGTCAAATGTCATCTGAGAAGAGAAATCATAATTGCAAACTATGGAAATTATCCCACAGAAGGACAATGTGGGTTTCATTGACATAGCAGTCTGTCTTTTGTATACAGGAATACAAAGGTGTCCTGGTTACTGCAGTTTAAATGAATCAGTACGTTTATTTATGATTCAAGCATGACAATATCTAAAATATGAGCTACTCTATCACATTCACAAATACAGTAAAGTATTACTTTATTTGTGGGGATGCAAGTCATATTGTTGTAACATCATAGTAAGCAATACAGAGAAAGGAAAAAGCAATTTAACCACACAGTTTGCTCCTGATATCTACAATTTGTTTTAAGATTACTGTGCATAACTACATCTTTTCACTACTTCTGAGCACCTCCTCCTATGTGATACTACAATGATTCCTAACCTCTGTGTCATGGCAACGCAGTCCATTGCTGTAGATCAACTATGATGTCCCACATTCAATGTTACTCAATGGCTGGAGCGTCAGGTGGAAGAAAAGACACTGGAAAGGAGATGAGAGTACTAGTTTAAAAGTGTCCTGCAGTGGTATAACATTGCCTTTTGAGAAGCATCCCAAGGCACTTCACAAACTCACATCCATGGAAGACAACATTGTGTCTTTCTAAAACTTTCAGGTACTACTAAAATGCAACAAACTTCTTCTTGTACACAAGTTAGAGAAGGAGGACCTAATCGATAATTGGTGATGACTTCGAGAAAGTCCCATACAGTTCAATTCAGTATTACCTCTCCTCTTTTGCATTCCTTTTCTATCTTTCTGAAGAAGTGGCGTTTTCAGAAGCACAGATCCTACTTCCCCGAAGCACTAACATCAAGCAGCGCCATATCCATCATCCTAAGCACAGGACTCAAGTTCTCTTCAGCTGCCAGTCCAGATCAAGCTTGTTCAGGACCCATTACCACATCCATAAAGTAATGTGCATGGTCTTTAAAACACAAGTATATGTCTGCCACATAATATGCAAAATAAATCACTATGTCAATGCATGCTGGTATTCTCATGCTGCATTTATAATACTTTTAAGTGGCTTTCTTACTGGACCAGTTACAAAAGCAGATACAACATCAGGGCCCTGCAGGCACTAATGTCCCTGCCCAGCACACCCTGCCCACAGCCCAGGACCCCATTCCAGCCCCACAGGGCCGTCAGCCCCCATCCCAGCAATGCCACAGCAGGGCTGGTCTCCAGCTGCCCACAGCCCTGCCCTGCCCGGCCATGGGCGCTGCCGAGCCAGGCCCACCCATGGGCCCATGGCCCAGCCTGGCCTTGTCCTGTTCCTGTCTCCAGGGACGTGCTCAGTGCCAAGGCCTGAGGCTGCCCTGGTGCCCTCCAGCTGCCCTGCTCCTGGCTGGGGTGTGACAGGCCCTGGCTGCCAGGCCCTGCCCAGACAGGTCTCCTGGGGAGCCCCAATGCCCCCCGCACCCCAGCCCAGGGAGCCACCAGCCCTTACGGCACCCTGACATACAAAAATGCAGAAGATGGATGTTAGTTAGTGCATGAATATTTAGTTAAGGAATGTTTCCTAGTAGATTTTGCACTCTAACATACAATTTAATTACCATCTCTATCATAAAGAAATAAGCTATGTATTTGCCAAGACTTTTGAAAACAGAAACACAAAGTTAGGCTTTATAGAATAGCAATTAGAGATGGATGATTTTCAAAAATATTCAAGATTGACAACAGCAGCAACTGCATGTCCTAAATGCTTCCAAGAACCACATATTTACATAAAAATTGATTTAAAACCTGACTTTTTATCCTATGATTTCCCCGTTTTCTCCCTTGGACAGAGGTTTGCCAGTGACCTCCTTCAAAACTGTCAGAAATCGTACTGCTGGAGAGCAAGGTGTGCTTCTCTGAATGCCTTCTCTACCTCAAAAAAAGAGGAACTTGTGTATTTTTAAAACAGGAAAAAAATCAATAAAAATTCTCCCTTACACATTTACCTTTCCATATGAAGCAAAGAAAAATGAGAAAGATATTAGTTGCAATATAGAATGCATTGTTATGAACTGTGTTCACAAGACATACATACAGCAAGTCTTGTGCAATCACAGTAAGTGGTCAAGAGCTTCATGGATGCTACTCCTAAACAGTGACATGCATGGACTCAGCATTTAAAAACTCTGAAATATCATTAAATAACAATCCTTGGCAAACTCTAAAACGATTAGTGGGATATTTTGGAAAAGCAGAGGAAGAGCACTCAGGGCAGTACCAGAAGCCATTTTGATGCTGCAGTGATGTGGAGTAGGGGACCCCCAGGGTGTAAACACCAGATGATGGCAGAGGCAGTCAATTACTGGTTACTGAAGGAATGTAGCCTTGGGAGTTCAGTAGACCCAGCATAACAAGGAAAATAAGGAACATGCATCTCACATATGTAAAACATCCTTGTATGAGGTGCAAACACAAAGGTGGCAATGAGCAGGTATGAAAAAATGGCTGCAGCCCTCTCAAGGGCAGGAGCCAAGGAAGAACAGTGAGGGAAAAGAATGGTCCCAGCACTGTCTCTCCAATTAGGGATGCCACACCTCACCACTGATCCTCGGTGCCCTCAGCAGGTCCTCCTTCCTCTCTGGCAGGGACTGAACACTGCTTTTTGATTTGCCGTTCACCACATTCTGCAACTGCAACCCAGCAATCATACACAAAGTACTATCTTTATGATTTAATTGGGTTAAGTATGTTAGGATTTCAAAGAGCTCTGTGTGTGTGTGTGCTTTCTGCTCCAGCCTTCCCACATGACAAAATGATTGATACCACAGCAACCACTCAGAGTAAATGCAGACATAATAGATGAGTGCAGCATGAAAATCCAGGAAAGCGGTAGAATCTCCATCCTCAGAGGTCGTAAAGCAGACCAATGGTTTAGGTGTACTCAGTTCTGCTGTGGGCTTTCAACTTATTTTTTATGATTCTATAGAAAATAACTTAAATGGTACTTAAAAAAATACTAATAATTTATAATGGAAAAGGAGACTTTGCAATAGAACTGCAGCTGAAAAATGGTGGAATACCTTAGTGCTGTCTAGTGGTAAGTAATTTCTATTATTACATTTAACATATTCAAAAGTGAGATCTATTTTTAAATCTAACATACCAGTATGCAAGAACTATTCAAGCTATAACACTGAACTGCATCAGGCATCAGCAAAAACTTCACCTTAAAAAGTTAAATAGCTCAGACGTCCCATGAGTCAAAAGGTCACTGGCCATCATCAGCAGAGCTAGATCCAACACAACAGTATTTAGAAAGCATTAGCTGATGATTGGGGGCAAACATTATTATTTCTTACATAATTCTTAAAACAGTATAAAATATATAAGCACTGAAAATAAAAACTGGTTGTTTGCTGAGACTTGAGATAGGCAGTAAATTAACTAGTTAAACAACTGATCCTGCAAATTGCTCCATAAAAGTAATTTGCTCAGTTTGGCTGCATATGGAGTTAGAAAGCTAACAGAGCA
The DNA here is from genome assembly GCF_047370975.1 of Nipponia nippon. NCBI lineage: Eukaryota > Metazoa > Chordata > Aves > Pelecaniformes > Threskiornithidae > Nipponia > Nipponia nippon. The sequence continues at coordinate 19,219,262 of NW_028262347.1, read as the reverse complement.
GTCCATGGCACTTAGAACTAGAGTTTACAATACTCATAGTGCACAGTACTAAAACTGGCCTCTTAAAATAGCAAAAATGGATCTCAGTATTAACTCTATCTCTTGGTCTGTTTACCAAAGCTCTGTTTCATACAGAAAATATTATTGGTAAGTTTGTTCTAGAAAAAAAGAATTAATGAATTAAATAGAATTAAAAAGAAATTTATGAGAAAAGACAGAATATACTGCCCTGCATGTTTAAAAATCATCAATATTAAATGTACAATTGCTGAACAACAACAGAGCTACAACAAATTCTTATACTGAAAAACACCTACATATTTTACTATTTTTTAGGAAAAAAATCCAAACAACAGTTATCTTAGGAACAACATAATTAGAAAGCTGATTGGAAAAGGCTCAGTTTGCATAACTTACCAATGCCTTCGTATTTTCTAATGTTTTGTACAAATGTAAACTATTTGAGGCCAAACCCACAAACGCACAGAATTATGTTCTTTCTTATTCACAAAACTTGAGAAACATGTCATGCAAATTAAGAGTTTCCTCAAGCTAATACATCAGATTTAGAAAATTTTTGCAACCTACGTGTTACTATGGCAACTTTTTGTCTTTTCAAAATGTAAATTAACAGTGAGGCTTCATTACAAATTCTTTATTTCCTTTATGTTTGTACATAATCTTTTCTCATATATGGATTCACAATAGCTCTTTTTACTTTAAATGGCTACGGTTTATATTAAAATATGAAGCTACATTGAGAAGAAGTCAGGATTAAATCACAGTAAGCACATCTCTGCTTAACCTTGACCACTTTTAAACCATAACATAAATAAGCGCAGGAGAAAGCAATCAAACAGATGAGTAGTTCCATGGCAAAGGTTTCTCTGTTTGGCTTTTATAATTATAAACTATTAGAAAATGAAAATATGCTGTAAATTGCAGTCCTTTTCTTGCTCTTTTTACTGCTAATTCAACTGAAATTTTACTGTGTTCTTTTCTCTTTTTCTAAAAACACAAATCTGGAGAAGAAAATATGATTGCTCTGTTTTCATAGGAAGAAAATTGTGTTTTGACATGCTGCTCTAGCACTGGACAGCTTTACTGAATTCAAGAACCTGCCTGCCTAAAGATGCACAGGTGTCTGCAGTTCCCATTACAGTGAACAGGAATTATATAAGCCTAGAGATAGATCTGACATCTTCAACATCATGTCAGAAAGTCATAGCATTAGAATGAATCTGAGAGACAAGCTACTCCTTTTAATTTGACTTCCATCATTTGTCTACTGAAAAAGGGAGGTTTGCAAATCTCATCTTGTGAACTGAAAATAATTTTCAAACTACTCATTAAAATACCTGTAACAAATAGAGACTTTACTTTCATTTTACACCATAATACAAATTACTAAACATACATAATTTCTATGAACTGGGTTTATTATTAAGAATTATTATAAATAATGCATTTTAGCTCTCATTATGATAGAGCTCACAAAACTGAAGAAGAAAACTTAAAAGGGTAACACTACAGTAAAATGCATGTGAAAACACGAGCTTAACTACATATAGACTTGGTCTCCCCAGCGTGGGCATCTAAGCAACCTGATGTAGTGGAAAGTGTCGCTGCCCATGGCAGGGGGTTGGAACTAGATGATCTTTAAGGTCCCTTCCAACCCAAACCATTCTATGATTCTATCATCTGTACTGGCTTCCTAAGGGACCAGTTGCCTGGAAGTTTGCAACTGAGTTATCTAGTGAAAAATTCCCATCTAACAAAGAAGAAGCAATTATAAAAAGGGCACAAATTCCTTGTTCATCTTAGTTCTCTGTTAGTACTAGAGAAGAAAATTTGCAGACTGTATTCTAAAAAAACTAAATCAGAATACTGGTAATTCATTAGCTAATACAGAATGCCCTAATGCTCAATGCACTAGATCATATGGCCATATTCTAACCTAAAAATCAGACTGGAAGAATTTTTATAATGGGTAGAGGGAGAGTCAAGGCTATACATATAGTTATAGAAGCATACAGGAAAAACTAATATGGAATTTATTTCTAAGAGAGACGAGAAACTAGGGAAGAAAAGCACAATGTTCAGAATCATAACAGATCCCTTGACCATCTCCTTTTTTGCCCATGTTCTGACTCGTGCATGCAGGATGAAGCTGCATTCGCCTGGGAGAGCGTGCAAGACAGAAGGCAGAAGGAGTGTGCTGGAAGTGGACAAGGACCACTGAAGAAATTGGGCAATTCGAGCTGGAGAGAAGCATTAAGCCTGTGAAGAGACACTGAGGAGAAACGATAGTTCGTAACTTCGGTTATTTTAACTACTTGCTCATGTATAATTTAACAATCTTTTTCTTGTACTTCTTCTGTGAAGTGCGAGCATCTCTAGATTTGTTAAGTGACGGCAAGGGTACGGTTCTGGCTCTAGGTAAGGCCTCAGTGCATAATTAAACAGAAGCACATCTCTAATTGCAGGCAATGGGAGTTCTTGGGTCTTCAGTCCACTTGAAAATCATGCCACTTATTACGTAAATAACAGGTAAAATACATTTTTAATGTTGTTATAGTCTTTAGGGAAGACATAAAACTTGTTATAATATTAAAATATAATAAGTTTTACTAAAATGTTAATCAAAATAATGGAAAGGTGAAAAGATTCAATACAACAGGACTGTTACTATATACTAACAAAAACATAACACACAGCAAAGGGATTTTTAATCCCCCTTTAAGGGCTTGACTCTAAGACTCATCAGCATCCATTATAATTTTATAAAATAAGTTATGGCAGCATCTGGTACAATCTATATAGTTTTATAGCCAAGCATACAAAAATGCTTACAACAGTTACGAGATCTTCTCACAATAAATGAAGCTGAAGATTCTTTACTTCATCTACCAGCATGTATTTAGAAAACAAAGGCTAAAGCTAGAAAAAAAGAGGAACCCAGAAGCACATCCATTTTTTAATGACTAAATAATACTTTTAAAGCATTAACAGATAGTGGGAACTGCCGATGCACAGGAAAAGGAAGCATCTCACAGTCATTTTAGTTTAATCTCAATTAGTTCATAGCCGTAAGCAAGGTGATACTCAAGCAGTGACCATTTCAAACAACTGTTTGATTCTCTAGAGGCTAAATCTATTCCCAGATCCACAATGCACATCTCCAAAACATGTACAACTCCAAATAATGGAGCAGTGGTTTGTTTTTTTTCTTCCTTAAAGCTATAAATTTGTATTGAAAGAATCATGTGGAAAACTGTGTAATTTAATATAATAAAAACTCTAGCAAAGTACAAAAGATACCATGTAACATCGTCATGATTAATTAGCAGTCACCACAGAACTGCATAAAATGTGAGTCCTTTTTGACAAACTAGTGAAAAGGGGTAAAGAAATTTTAACTTGCAATACAGTAACTTCTTAAAACTTTCTTATTTCCTGTCTTTAAAGAAATGTTAGTGCTGCTCAAGGAAACAATAACTAGTACCCAGCTCTTCTTCACCTCTAAGCAGAACAACTTTGTAGTGCATAACTGTTCCAGAGACGTGAACAAATTCCAGACAGGACTTGCTCCAAGCACAGGTTTTGGAGTATGACTGTATTGGGTTTGCATGGCAAGGTTTTGGTAGTGGGCGTCTATAGGGGTGGCTTCTGTGAGAAGCTGCTAGAAGCTTCCCCCACGTCTGATAGAGCCAATGCCAGCCAGCTCCAAGATGGACCTGCTGCTGGCCAAGGCTGAGCCCAACGTTGACAGCGGTGGCACCTATGGGATAACATATTTATGAGGGGGGGGGAGGGGGGGGAACTGCTGCATGGAACAGCAGCCGTGGTGAGGAGTGAGAATATGTGAGAGAAACAACTGCAGACACCAAGGTCAGGGAAGAAGGAGGGGGAGGAGGTGCTCCAGGTGCCAGAGCAGAGATTCTCCTGCAGCCCGTGGTGAAGACCGTGGTGATGCAGGCTGTCCCCCTGCAGCCCATGGAGGTTAACACTGGAGCAGATATCCACCTGCAGCCTGTGGAGGACCCCACACCAGAGCAGGTGGATGCCCGAAGGAGGCTGTGACCCTGTGGGAAGCCCGTGCTAGAGTAGGCTCCTGGCAGGACCTGTGGACCCATGGAGACAGGAGCCCACACTGGAGCAGGTTTGCTGGCAGGACTTGTGACCCTGTGGGGGACCCACGCTGGAGCAGTCTGTTTCTGAAGGACTGCACCCCATGGAAGGGACCCATGCTGGAGCAGTTCATGAAGAACTGCAGCCTGTGAGAAGGACCCATGTTGGAGAAGCTCATGAAGGACTGTCTCTCATGGGAGGGACCCCAGGCTGGAGAGGGGAAGACTGTGAGGAGTCCTCCCTATGAGGAGGAAGGAGCGGCAGAGACAATGTGTGATGAACTGACCGCAACCCCCATTCCCTGTCCCCCCTGCGCTGCTTGGGGTGGGAGAAGGTAGAGAAAATCAGGAGCAAAGTTGAGCCCAGGAAGAACGGAGGGGTAGGGGGAAGGTGTTTTAAGATTTGTTTTTTTCTCATGACCCTACTCTGATTTTGATTGGCAACAAATGAAATTAATTTCCCTGAGTCGAGTCTGTTTTGCCTGTGACAATAATTGGTGAATGATCTCTCCCTGTCTCTCCACGAGCCTTTCTGTCAGCACAATTTGCTAATTTTCCTTTTGCTACTGGATTTGAAACCATGCAGACACCATAAAAATTGGACAGTATTACATCAAGGTACACACCATTACAGACAGCAATGAACAGAAAGCTCTTAATCACCCATAGCACCAAACAGGCACAGGTTGAAAGATAACCACTCTGAAGCCATTTGCAGCTCACCGTGTTGTGGGGCTGGTTCTGTGCTTCCCATTCCAGAGGTCAGACAAGCCATAGGGCCACCTGAAGATAAGCCCTCCAGGTGCTGGGGTAACAAGAACAGACTGGAACAGCTCAACAATCCTTAACCCAAATCTTCATCCCATTAGAAATACCAGAAAGTGAATGATACTAATACTCTAATTTCACTGCTCTTTGTATACGAAGAGTGAACAGAGCAAGGCCCTGATTCAGGATGCCTTCAGGTCCTGAAGAGCTTGCAACGTAAACAGCACTTAAAAGAGTGATCTTTAACTACATAAATAATGAGATTTTCTGTTCTTTTTTTTTTTTTTTTAAATTACATCTGCAACTCAGTAAGTGGTATGATTTAGATAATAAAATACTTAAAACACTAGTTGTTTTCTTGAGGTTTTATTTGTCCCTCGAATATTTTCAGATCCTAGTGTGTCTTCTCATGAGCCTATTCACTTCAGCAGTCAACAGAAAACTGCCCTAAAGTCAGATGTTTAAATATCTTCCACCTTTTGAAGTAAGTTTCAGGTAAGCGCACATTTTGGAGTATAAGACTTGAAGGGACTTCAAGAAGTCACTTAGTCTGCCTGTCTGCTTCAACTTGATGTTACTATTCCCAACAGATAATATTTTAACCCGAAAGTAAAACTCTCCTGTTTCACAACTTCCCAAGAAAATCCATTCCAATGCTTAACTGTTCTTGCCATTGACAAGTCTTCCCTGATGCACAGCACAAATTTGCCTTGCTGCAATCTTTCCTAAATCTCCCTCAAATCAGTTTGCACTCATTGCTTCTTGTAATCTTCCCACTTTGCAGAAAGAACAGTGTGTTACTCTTAAGGCAGAATTTTACCCACTGAAAACTCTTATCATGCTAGTAATCTCTTCTCTAAACTCAATAAGTCTAGTCTCTTCAGTACTTCATTCTAGGTCATATCTTCTAAAATTGCAGTTATTCCCTTTGTTCTCCTGTGGATCCACTTAATTTGGCCTACATCTTTCCTCATGTGTGACTGCAATTAAACATCTAGACTTTGGAATACCATATAGCCTTGTGGCACGTTAGAAATAAGCTGAGATCCGGAATATACTGGTCTATTATAAATACAATTTTTCACCTGACGAATTAACTCAATCTTCTACTTTGCTCCATACAGTCAAAAATAATAAATCACTTACATGAAAACACACATTAGTACAGCATCTGCTTTTAGAAAATATTTCAATAGGTATTGATCCATTATATTATTTTTTTCTGGTTATTTATATGTTAATTTGCTGCTTGGATATATTTCAAACACGTTACTCATTGCTTTTCACAAGAGTAACAACAATTAATAGGAAGATCTATTGTTCTGACTAGCATTTACTTGTGAACTGATGTAGTGCCAAAGGTAAAATATAATGAATAGGCAGATTCATTACATCGTGTTGGATTTCTAGAACAGGCATAAAAAGCACATTTAGGCAAATAATCGGATTTTGTTATTAAACAGAACCTTCTATCACTATGGGTTATAAGTGGCAAGAGGATATAATTTCTGAGCAAAATAAATCTTTGCTAAAATCCAGATACTGGATGGAATAGATGCCTGGCTTGGACTTGTATGAACATACACTACAGTTGGCCAGTCATACTCGGCTGAGCCACCAATTCCAACTGGGACATCTAAATACTACCAGAAAACAAACACTGTTGTTATCATTAGTACAAAAACTTGTGTTGCCTCTTTTCTTCATATGATTATAGAAAGTTATTTTTAAATACATATGAGAAAATAATATACCTATATTTTGACTAGTGAATTAGACATTTATGGCTTTTCTTACCAATACCACACTGAACTCTTGACCTCTAAATACATGCTTTTTTTGCAATGTCCCCTTTTAAATTCAGTTGAAAAAATCTCAATTGTGTGTGTCTTGTTTTTATTCCAGTTTTATATTTGATACAGTGTACGCCTGCTAAGAAACAAGTAAAATAAATACTAGTCAACAGATCTAAAAAGCATGCACTTTTGTATGATGTGACTCACATCAGTCTATAGTACTGCCTTTAAGAACAGGTAGTGCTGATAAATGCTGAGAAAGGTCAATAATTCCTCACTTGTGCTCTTGGGGCATGAAAACAGGCAGTTGTAAAAAGGCTACTGAAAATCCGTTACTAATTCCTGTTTTCAAGTTGCTCAGTCAGGAAAAGTAGGTGGTTTATACCATCTATGGTGCGCTTCCCTGTGAAGACATGTGCATCTTTCATTTTCATCACCCAAAAACAAAGACTGCTTCAAAGCTACCTTCCGTGGGTAGAGAAACTGTCAGACTCCCCCTCTTGGTATATCCCGGCAGAGCAGATGCCAGATAGGGAACATCTTTCTCACCTACCTGAAAAGAAAATTATTGAGAACTTTTGTCTGCATAGCTTCCTTTCACTGCTATACTTCTCTAACCCTATCTCAAAAAAAAAACCCAAAACCCCAAACTCTGAAAATATCAAAAATTTTCAAATACAAAACTATTTTATCTCAAAGCAGGACCTTCTCTCATTTTTCTGCAGTCCCGATGTGCCACACGCTATCAAACAGCCACTGAACTAGGTCTTCTTAATGTTATTTATCTGCCATAAAACTATAAAAAAATTGCAAACAAAACCCCCAGATTGGCTACCTTTCACAGTTTCTTTCCTTGTGCAGCATTTATTCAAGCTCAGGGCTTTTTAATTGCCAAATCTGTTTCCTGATGGGAAGAGAAACCTTCCACTTCTGCATTCTGTGCTTCTCTGTAGCCTGATGTGCTGCGCTGATCATCTCATTCATATTTGCCTCTCCACAACCCCCGCCAAAAAAATGTACAGAAGACAAAAAGGAGAAAAGAATTATACTATAGTATGTTAAAAGTAACAAACCCTTCAAGAGCAGGCAAATTTGCAGCTGGGACACACTGTCCTCAACTCAGTTTTACTATATATTGGTAACATATGCAGCACATCTGGTATGCAAGGTTTCTTGCTGTTTTGAGACACAGGTTAAGCATAAAAAGGGCAAACGGAAAAAAAACAACTCTAACATAAACCCAAACTTTTTCCCCACGTTCTTAAAAGCAATTCTCTTTCTCACTTTGTTTGTTTCAAGTCTTTATTTTTTTTAATGTTTAAAAGATAAAAGAAAAATAAATTTTAAAGGAATGAAAGGCTGGCAATATTATCTGTCATAATAAGTCACATTCAAATTCTTTCCAGGAAAATTTTGAGGGCCAAAGTCTCAAAAAGTTTTAGAAGATGACAACTCCCTTGCTCAAAATGTTCTACACAGCAGTAGGCATTAGTTTTACCAACTTTATAAAGCTACCAGGTTATATGAACAGAAAGTTATGAAAAAAATATCTTGGGTATACTGCTAGTAGACATTTTCAAACATTAGCAGAGGAGTAGCAGAGCTGTTTGGGGTTACACAGCTACATTGAATAATGTTCCTTATTATTTTCAGTGTCAAAAATGTACACCCTAAGAACACAAAAATATGCATAAAGCCTTTTCCATACTTTTAGAGCAGGCTAAAATATTTAAATCTGTAAAAGGTGACAGAATAAAGATATTAAGCATAAACTTAACCAAGTTATTATCTGTAATAAATGCATTCTTTTAAAGAAAGTGCTGCAATAATTTTTGCTATTGTGACACTAACTCCTCTAAATGTGTTTGACAGAGAAGCACCAACAAGAGTGTAACTAATAATTGCTAACTTTTGCCTAAGGCAGAAAAAAATTGTAATTATGAAAAATGTGCTAAACAGATACCCTATTCATATACATAAGTATATTTTAAATCTGCACAAGTGATACTAAAATTCTGGTTTATAGCCATAATTATCTGGTTATAACAGAAGTATCGAAATTCTCTTGTCTCTACTTAATCGCTGCAGAGTATCAACAGAAAATCACCCTATTTTACGCAGCTTACTACTGAACATCTACCCAACAGATTAAGAATGTGATTCTGAGATCTGAATACGCCAATCCTCTATACTTCAAGTAAGATTCTTGAGACTGAATCCATGTTTCTGTGTAGTCCCTCTCCAAACAAGGCTCACACCACCCTAATCTCATAAACCATTCAAAATATTAAATCGCCCTTGATAGAGAAGACATTCCAGTCTCTTCATGAGCAATCACAGGATAAACAAAGCTTTAAAGTATGTCCAGGGCTGTAACACACCCTTCTGAAGTTACTCCCTAACTGCACTACTTTCCATGGGGTTCAAAGACACATTTAGAAATTGTATCCTTTACCTTTCCCCATCACTACTGTGTCTGAATGGTTAAAATGTTCTACTAGGGGAAAGGGGTACTTCTCCGGGGGCAAAGGAGTTCCCACAATCAATGTGTGTAACATCAACTCAATGTTTTTCAGCTCTCTTTGAATAAATGTGTTAAACAATAACAGATTATAAATCATTTAAAATCAGACGTGGGTAGTGAATGCAATTCCTTACTTTTAATTCTCAACGGTGTATGCAAAAAGTTTTAGATATTTCAGTTTTTAACACCCCTTCATACTGACTGCAGCTGACTAGAGTATGTTAAACTGCTTTACAGGAAGATCAGACAGGCATGGGACTGCAATTATATATCACAATACCCTGTTCTGGGTTCACAGCTCTATTCATCTTTTAGAAACACTGAAGGACAGATTGGACATAGGGGAACGGATTAGCCACAGGACGACCTGTATTTCCACACAAAAGCCTAAGTGTGGAAAAATGGCACCCTGTGTCACCCATTCTTCACTTCCTGAAAAAAACATATTCATGAAAATAGGCATTTAAACAGCTCTTTCCCACTCATCTCAGAACAAGCATTCATTGTTTCTTAACATCATTTAAATGGCAGTAATGTAATGCTACTACTAAACAGCCTTAATTCAAAAATTTATAGAAAAATATTTAAGAATTAAGACAGGGCTACTTAAAGAAAAATCTAAGTTCGGCATAGGAACTAAAATGCAAAATTAACAGTGCGAAAACTCTCAGTTGACTGTTGCAACACACAATCTCATAGTTATGAATGTGACTGAAAGAGGATTTGGTTCTGGTAATAAGTTTCAGCTGGATGTAATGGAAGTTTCACACACTATAGCCACGCAGTACAACTGAAATTATAAAAATATCTTGTGTTAATAGGTGATAACAGTTTAACATAGCAGATAACATCACTAATTCCAAGCGAGTAAAAGGAAAATGAATACAGAAAAAGACATGTAGTAATTATATCATTTTGAGATGTTGTAAGAGGTGAAGATTATGTCAGTTTTCTATTAAGACATGCCTCTGGAAAAATAATAAGCAGTAAATATTACAAAACATGCAAAAATGGAAAGAGTGTGCATTAATACATTAAGTCAGACCTTTAATTAATTTTACATGTCATTGTTCTTAAATCAATTGTCTTGCATACAAAAGAGATACTTGGTGTATGAACTTGTACTGTCAAATTGCCTCAGGAGATATGTGCTATCAGCTAATCTGATCAAGCTAGGCAAACTGGTGGCCTACTTGTTTGTTCTTTGGGACTACAGGAAATTATCCTTCTGCACAAGAAATAATCAAATGACAATGTCCAAGCATTTAACTTAGGAATTCGACCACACAGCTGAGTTACAATGAGGCCACGTAGTTCATTAGGCTCTGATGGGAAATTAATCTTTTTGCCAAGAAATCAACAGTCTAACAACATCATGTGCAATGAGACATACCATTCCTAACTTTTTTTTTAAATTTTAATGTAGAGGGCTAACTCTGATATCAGAAAAGGATTTCAAGTCTTCTGAAGGTAAGGTAACAGCCATCTCACGTGTATTCTTCTTTATACATATTTACTTAATAAACTAATGTGGTAGGCATATGGTTAAATGAGTTGCTAGTCCTTTCCTCACACTTCTTTCCCTCATTTTCTTACCGAAAATGATAAAAAAGCAGGTTTTAAAATGAAAATGAAAGGAAATGTAAATCTTGCTTTTGCAAACTGTTTACAATATGTAGCTTAAATCTTCTGTTATCTATTTCTCCTTCTCTTACATACCTGCATTTGAATATATTGTGCTTAAACCAATCGTTTTTTATTAGATACTTTAAAAGTTCTTCGTAAAGAAAAAACCCAGTTATACCACCTAGACTTCCAGTCAATTCCACTAAACTATTCAGTGTCATTATTGAAACTACAGGGAGGAATACATACAGTGCTGAAGTAATTAGACGAAAGGGGTCAAAATGCTATTGTGGAGATTAGCACCCACCACGAAAAGGCCGACAACTAGCCCAATACACACAACCTGTATTTACAGTAAGTACTTAGTCCTCAGTGTTAAACAAAGCAGAAGTATTTTGTTCACAAATATAAACAAACTGATGCAATTAAGTTATCCGACAAGCCCAAGAGCTTCAGTTTTCTCTCTGCAGTCCACATTAAGAGTGGCTATAAATCCTGGAGGAGAAGCAATGTAAAATGTGTTAAAGTGCTTGGGGTATGGCCATGGTTTCTGTTTTTATATATTAATTTGCCACCTTTCTACTCCTACAATGCAAGAAGAAATAAAATTTAAGTGAAACAAAATGCTTCTTTCTTTATGGATTATTTACAGTAACACAGGTCTCAAAATCAAGCAGAAGGAAAAAAAAAAAGAAGCATAACGGCAAATACTGACAAAAAATAGCCTGAAATGACTGGCAATATTTCATTCTGCAAAATCTCCTCAAAACGAGTCATCTCATTAGACAGAGATGTACAAATACACTAGTCCGAGCATTTTAAAAGAATGTTAAATAAGTGACTATGTGGGAGGCATTGCACACAATGCAATTAAAGCATGGGTAGGTTTCTTAGAGGAAAAATCTCTGGCACTGGAGATATCCAGCTAATGCTTCTTAATTAACCAAATCAGGCAAATCAGTGTTTATTCATTTCAGAAAAGAGATGTGAAAATGTACAGTCTCGTGCTTTTTTTGGACTGACACTAAATTAAAACCAGTAGCAATACTTCAGTGGTTGCAAGGTCTTTGCCCAGTCTCAAGTGAAACTTTGTCCCAGCACGTAAAAGTTTTTTTCCATGCTTTGCGCAGCCAGCACTCCAAGCTGAGCTGGGCTCCTTCTTCGGGCAGCTATAACCTCAACTATATTACAATGCTAAAAAAGAATAAATGGGTTCACCAAAACCCCCATATTGTTGTGTCATATTTGTTAACACTGCTTAAAGAACAGCACTGGGCTTTCCCAAACACCACCAAATATATATACATCCCTCAGGATTCACACTTGAATCTCAGACTACAGTTTGCTTTACAAATATGCAGTGAAATCATTATTTTAGTAGAAGGGGGGGAAAAAAGTAATTTCCTGAGGAAAGAAAACAAACAAACAAACAAAAACAAACAAAAAAGAGCAATACGAGGGTTACTCCGCAAGAAAATTCCTCTATCCGGTTAATCAAACATTTTTTTTCACCCAACTCACGTAGGAAAAAAAAGCAGAAAGCCTGCCACACAATCCAAACTATTTTCTCCCGTAAATTGTAATCACAATTTTCTGACCACAAGGTGGAAAAAACAGGAGCCTTGAAACCATGCAAAGGCCTCTTCCAGTTTTGGGGCAGCGAGGAGGAGAAGGAAGATGCCGAATGCCCAGGATTTGCTCTGCCCTGCCCTTTCCATAGAACTTTAGTGCCATCTATTGAAAATGTACTGAATAAGGAAGAGGGAAAGGATGCCTATTGATTTGGTATAAAAATAAGACGTTTACTTGTTAAGGGTTTTTTGGTTTATTAATACTCCCATGATGACTACTGTTCTGTGGTCATCTGACAGCAACAAATATTTTCTATGCACTATACATGCCCCATAAAGAAATGAGACATTGGCTAAAACACTGAATACAAACATCATACAGATTTTATATATATATATACATTTACCAAGAATGTAAGTCTAAAGCTACCTATTATCTAAAGGAACAAAAATGAGAAGGCTTTAACGGAAAGGAAAAATAGCGTGGAAGCACTGCTGTAAATAGAACATACTGGAAACAGTAAAAATAATTAAGGCACCTCGTAAAGACCTTAGTATTAAAGAACAGGGTATGTAGACATGCAGATATAATTACCTTCTTTAAGAAACTGTGAGTGGATGACAAATATAAGAAAACAGCAGATCGCTGCTCCTGCTAGTGCCCATAAAGCTTTCAAGAGCTGCATCTCGGTCTGAAACTCAGTAAATACCCAGAAAGTCACACAATGAATTTCCACAGCGATGCATCAACGGTTCCCTCTGTGCGCCAGGCGCGGCGGCTCCCGGCAGGGACCACACTCCCGAGCAGGGCGGGCGAGCCCGGGGCTGCGGAGGAGGGGCCGGGGCTTCACACCCCGCGCGGGGGCAGCGGCAGCGGCAGCGCCGCGCTCTCCTCGCCGAGGCAGCCGGCGCGGGGCCCCATGAATCAGCGCTCCGTCTCCGCGGGAGCCGCGCCGCGCCGAGCCGGCGGCGGGGGCAGGGAGGCCGGCAGCACCGGGCAGGGCTGCGCAACAGCGCCCGCTGCGCCGCGGGGGCGCGGGGCCGCCGCCGCCCGCTCAGGGCGCGCCGCCGCCGGGCGGCGCGGGGCGTGCAGGGGCCGGGCCCACCCCGCCGAGGCTCCGCGGGAGCCGCTGCAGCATCGCCGGGCTGCGGGCGCCGCTCGCTCTCTCGCTGCCTCTCTCGGTCCTCTGCTCGCTCCTCGGGCCGCCGCTCCGCTGCTCGCTGCCACGGCTCGGGGAGGAGAGAGCGAGCGGGGAGGGGAGGGAGCGGGGGGAGGGAGGGATCTCTCTTTACTGCAACTTCTCCCGGCTGGCGGCAATTTGTTGCACCCCCCCTCTCCGCCTCCCCCGGCTCGGAGATCCTCTCTGGTGCGGAGGGGGACACAGACTCAGTTCATCCCGGCATCCCCGGCAAACGCGGGGCCGCTCGGGGGCTCTTGCAAAGGTCGGTGGCCTCCCCTCGGGCTTGCACCTCCGCCGCCCGGCTCGGGGAGCTCCCCCGGGCGCCGCGGCCGGCCCTGCTCCCTCGCCCGCCCGCGGGGTCGACCCCGTCCGGGCGCCGGTCCCCGGCGGTGGCACCGCAGAGCGCCCTCCGAGCAGCTCCGCCGGGCTACGGCGAGAGCTCTCTCAGTCTACAGGTTGATGCCTCCGTTGCAGCCATCCCCGCGGAAAACAAGAACGCAAATGAAAGAATGCCATAAATCAAAAAAAAAAAAAAAAAAAAAAAAAAAAAACACGACCAAGGCTGTGATTTTGCTGCCGCCCTCCCACTCCAGGGGAAGGACCGAGCCGTGGCGGCCGGCTGCCGTAGAGAAGCCGAGCGGGGGGGCGGGAAGGCCGGGGAGGTGCTGCGGTGCGGAGCCGCTCCGCGGGGGCTGCGCGCTCGACCCCGCCGTTGTGGGACGCGCTGCAGCGCACGCCGGGGGCAGACAGGCGGGGGCCGCCCCGACGGACGGGGCTGCCCGGTAAGGGCACCGAGCTCCATGCCGCACACGCGGCTCCGGCGGCTCGATGGGGCGGTGCGGGGGCAGGGAGAACAGCTGCGCGCTGAAGCGCTGCCGGGAGCGCGTCTTTGGGCGGCAGAGGGGGTTGCCTGGGCCGGGCTGCCGCCCCGGTGCCCCTCTGGCCGCCGACGCGGTGCGGCTCCGCGCCTCTCGCGTTCAAAGGCCGCCGGCCGCCCCGCGCAACTTCCGCGATGCGTGCGGGCTTGGCACCGCGGCCTGCGCTGCCTCGCCGGGAGAAACCGCGGGTGCGGCGGAGCGGAGCGGCGCGGGGAGGAGCGCGGACCGAGGCCGGCGGCGGGCGAGCGGGTGTCGGCAGGCTGCGAACGACGGCCGCGTAACCCGGGGAGAGGCGGATAAAGCAGAGGAGGACCGGGCAGAGGCAGGTGCGGTTCGCGGCACCGCGGGAAGCTGCGGGCAGGAGGCGGCCGGAGCGCCGGGCGGCCTCGGAGGGGCGGGCGGCACTACACAGCACAGCCGGGCACGGCACGGCACGGCACGGCGGCGGGTCGTCCCCGCTGTGCAGCTCCGCGACAAACTGAAAGTTGCTGTGCTTCTCAGGCCGGCGGTAGATTTACCGCACTATATGAGCAATGACGGTAACGCACCGATGGCCAATGCGTTACCCCGGGTTATCCGGGATAGACATGAAAGTGCACCCATAGTTTTGAAGATATAAACCAAGTAAGAGAATACTTGCACACTAAGAGCTATGTTTTCATAGCTCTTTGGTTACATGTTTACATTTATGTTATTTTTTGTAATACTTAATATTTAAATATTTTCTGAATTTAAAAAAAAAGGGAGGGTTTCCGGATGCTTGGAAGGACAGATTAATAAAAGATCAATATTGTTGTTGGGCAAACATCTCCCTTGTTGTTGATGATGTGTGTTAAGTTAATCCCTGTGCTTTTTGGTTTTTCACTGATAGCGCAGAGGAACATTAAAAACAACTCTCTTTTGAATTTTAAACTTCACACAAATCCCTATAAACCCGTTTATTGAGTTTACTGTATTTGAAGATTACAGCAATGCAATGTTAAAGCAATGTCATAGCTACACTAGAGATATTCCACTGTAAATCTTTCATTCTGAAATGTACACTTTGGTGAGAAATTGGCCATGCTTGGGCACAGTTCAAGTTGGGTTTTGTTTGTTTATTTGTCTTCTGGGTGAAAGAAAAAAGTGTCAAGTAGCTAAAGAAAATTTGCACATTTTATACTTAAGCAAACGTTAAAAAAAAACCAAACTGAAATAGCAGCTTTTAGGTCCACAGATAAGTGGATTTTAAGTGTCTCAAACTTAAGAGTTTATGCAGTCCAGGAAAAGCAATACATATCTTTCAGTTTGAATATGCTAAGTTTGGAGGGAAATCCTATGAAAAATTTTACATGTTACTTCCTTTTTGACTAAAAGCATGTGAAGACCCCCTGTCAATGGGTCAAAATCCCCAAATTGCTTGCTCCTTTTGAGGTGCAAGATGATAGCCCTTCTCTCCAAACTAGTCTTACATCTTTGAGCTTCTGAATTGGACAAATACTCCTGGGCTTCTGTGAGCTTTGGATCAGACCCTTTTGTAAGCCAGACATCAGAATGCAGCACTGTGCTTCCCGGCCACAGGGGAGTCACTCTACGTGCACACTAGTGTAAGTGGGAGCAAAATCTGGTTCAGCGCTCACACTGTACAGAGATATTTAGTCTCATAGCAACAAGGGATTCCAGAAGACTTCCCATTTGAGAGGACAGTGGTACCTGGCAACGCCACTTGCTGTACTAAATATGGTTCACTGTGGTTTTTGTATTTTCTGAATAGCTTTGGACCTTTCAAATAGAGTGAGTCCTATTCAAAAATATCTATCTTCAATTTCTTTACTTGTCACCTGCATAAAGATTTATAAAATATTAAGCATATCTCAAGTTACCACTGTAGACTTTGCTGGAAAACTTTTCTGAATAAATTCCACTGACAAAAATTCCCCCTTATCTTTCAGCCTATTAAGATTTCCATCCCCAACTAATGGAATAACACCCATCAAACAACTTCTAAGCTGCTTATGCCAAGAGAGATTTACAAAACTATCTCACTGTGAATTTTCAGGTTTTTGCCAGAGCTCTGACCCCATACGTCTCCAGCAATACAGAGGCAAAAGGCTGTGGTCCCAGCAGTAGCTCCTGCCAGGGAATCACTCCACAGGAACTTTCCCAGTTGTGTTTTATTATTAAAGGAGGGATACTCAGCACCTGAAAGCTGGTAAAGGATGCTGATGGCATTGGAAGACATTTCCAATACAGAAGACAGTTGCAGCTGGAAAAGGTAGTGAGGAAGTGAGGAATGCATTTTCCTGATGATCAAGGAGCAAGAGCAAATGTGTATGAGATAGAAGTTCTTCTGATTTCTTATGGGAAAGCAGCACAATAATGAAGTGCATAATTTCCAAATGTGCGTTCTCTTTTGGAAATACAGCTCATTTGTTCTTTTTACCAAAACTTCAATCTAGTTCTACAGAATTACTAAAACTGGAACTCTCTAGCAAAGACAGCAGCCTTTGCTCAATTCTAGAGATTTAAAAATATTATATGTACTCCGCATTTAATTCTGTGAAAAGATTCTACCAAACTTTAGAAGACTTATTCTTCACTACTGAGATATTTTATAAATAAAAACATGCTAAAATTCCTGGAAAACAATCATGTTCAGATTGCACTCCATATACCTATAACTAACCCCCTAGTATTTTCAGTTGTGTCGAACGCCTTTTGCATAATTTATTCCTCTTCATGCAATAAAACCCAAAATTATGCATGGCCAATGCAGATCTAAATGCAGGAGAACAAGAGATGACGTTAGCCCATTTTCACTAATGAATTTGGAAACTACTACTGGCTTTGAATCACAAAAAATAGAGCAGACGATATCTATTATTAGGTTATCCGGACCAAACCTTTGCCAATGCCCATTGGATTTCATTTTTGTTACTTTTGAGTTACTCAGGCAATAGTCTGTCACCAGTCACTTGAGGCGATTATTCCAGCCCAGTGGTTCTCTCAGCTGGAATGTTTCTCCTGATGCTAAGTTTAACATTTTATTTTGCTGAAATTCACCCAGTTCATCCTTCACATATGCCTGAAGTGGCATTATCACTCTGTTCCATTTTGAATCTAACCAAAATAGATGATATATTGAATATATAGTAATGAATACAAATGGATATATTTCCACCGATTAGTTTTTGCAGCCTTTAAGTATTTTTTTTTCCCCTCTGTTTTCTGCTTGCCAATGGCTAGCTCACATTTCTTTGCTACTAGTCACAACTACAGTAGTCCTCAAAATTGTATCACTGATCTTCAGCTGATGCTGGGCAAGTGCCACTGGACTAGAAATTAATCTCTAAAGAGATTTTATTAATCTCTGTTTTGTGACATGATGCAGCTACCGTAAGAACCACAAATACACATCCATTTGACCATCTCCTTCCATGAACACCTAAAATTTTCACTTGTTTTTCCTTCACTTACCTAATTAGGTGATATCTTAATGTCTTTACTAATTTTTGACCAAACCTTGCTTCCTGTTCTTTCTCCTAGTGGCAGATTCATAAAAGGGATAGCGCAGCCTAGATAATTTAGAATAACCAATGTGCAATTTCCTTGCTACAGTGCATCATGCCTACTTAGAACTTTGGATGTTTTGGGGTTTTCTTAAGTCATTTTGTTTCCTTTTGCTTTTCAGTTGTATTATTTTGCTGTTCTTGTCTTCTTCCTACCATCTTACTGGATTTCTATTCAGGTGTGATTTTCTTCCTCTTTTCTATTTATAGAGAAAGAACTGTGCCAGCGGTTCATGTGGACAGTTGCCCATTGGGAAGTCACTGCGCTTTCTCCAACATAGCAGTCACCAGTTAGTAATAGCTTTTGGCCACTACTGACAAAGGCTGTATAGGAGCTGCCTAAGAAGAAGCGAAAGGTTCTGTAAAACCCCTCTGATCCCTTGAACCACTGGTAAATTCCCCCAAAACACAAGTCTGAAATGACACAGTATGCCCATCACAGGTACTATGGGTGGTATAGTCAAACTATGTTACCATCCACGTTGTACTCATGGATCATCTTCCTCATATCTGCTCATCAAGCAATCTTCCCTTATATAATTCAAACCTTTAAACAGCTCGCTTCTGAAATGTTGCTTTTGTTCTCTTTCATTTTACCTTATACACTCAACCTGTTACAGGGAGCACCTAGCTTTGCAGGAGCTGCTCTGACACATTTAACAGCACAATTATAGATGACTTGGTAACCACCCATTGACTAAAAATAACCTAGCAACTGAAGACACACTTAGGTATTTATACTTAGATATCCCAGAGGAACCCTTCACAGCTCCTGTAGCTGGGGAAAACATATGTATCTCACCAAATGCAGTAGGCTAGGAATCCTCCGGGGTGGGGGCGGGGGGACGTAGGGGAAGCGATAACATTGCACAGCTGAAAGATTTTCCAGACAACACTCTGCCAGCTAATCCAACTCTTATCCAACTAGCTCTGCAATTAAGGTTTCCTACTGAGAACAATGACAGCATTATGACCTGGGAAATCTTCAGAAAAACACCCAACGCATCCGGGATTACAAAATTTAGAGCCTTAAAAATCCAGTTCCTACACTGATGGTACTTACAACCAGTACAGATCCAAAGGAACTAGTGCCAGTATGCATATGAGAAAATAGATGAGCTGAATGAGCTGCCAATGAGGAGGGAGCGAGGGCAGCATATCCTGTGTGAAGAACCTGCAGTGCTGAAACTCATTCTTGCCTTCCAGAGTATGGTTATTTTTTTTATACAAGATGTACCAAGTTTTCACTCAACCTGTTCAGGAAGAAATATTCTAATGTCTGAAGAAAGAGACATCTCAATGATGTGATTTAATTTCTATGATACATGATTACATATGCTATGGCTGCCTATGGGTAGTTTTATATATTTGAGGGTAAAAAGAATCTCAGTATTAAATTGACAGAACCACACATGTCTTAATGGAGAACTTGTAATACTACAGTGTCTGTCTGCCCATCCTTTCCTACTCCCATTTTTTTCTGGTTTGTTTATGGCCTTCATCTATACTCGTTTTCAAAATACGTCTTCATTCAGCTAAAAAGACCTGAATAGGCAGCAATTTACACCCAGGGTGAGAACTACTAGTCTGAAAAAAACTGAGGAAACCTACAAGGTCTCAAGGGCCTTTCTACCTGCTTCCAATTGTAAGACTATTGCCTTGAAATGATAATGAAGTGTTCAAAGTCAGGCTGGATGGGGCTTTGAGCAACCTGATCTAGTGCAAGATGTCCCTGCCCATGGCAGAGGGCTTGGATTAGATGACCTTTGAAGGTCACTTCCAACCCAAACCATTCTGTGATTCTATGATAACTCAGAGAGAGCATATAACTATTGAAACTGACAGTTAAGACTGGTGGGCAAGGCATAGGCTTGAATGTTCCAACAATTATAGGGTATTCACAAAAATCACCATGACATTGAGAGGGCTTATCCTCATATTTTTACTTTTTATATATTTTAAGATCATCTGGATTTTTTAACACTTCTCAAAATACAATGGTTTACTCCTTTTTTAGAAAAAGGATTTGTATTATAAGCAGATGATTAAACACATGAAATTAACAGAATTTAGTTATGATCCACAGTTTCCAGTATCAATTCCTGAGGGTCTAGCCTAAATGCACACAACTAAAATGCTGTAACATTCGATGAATAAGTTCCTAATTGAAAATGAGACCCATGGAGAAAGCCATGCTGAATAAGCAGTGACTCTATGAGTCAAGTCCCAGCAAACCTTTATGGAATGGCCAATAGCAGTGTTGTATGGAAAAGTTAATAAGCTAATATAATTGAGGTTTTGATGCTTCCTCCCACTTTAGTGGAGGGGAAAAATAAAAAAACCTACAAATTCTACAGGAGTGAATTTTAGTATACAAACTCATACTCACTGGCAACTTAACCAATAAGCTGTTTGACCTATAGCTTGAACTTTAACCAGAGAAGTTTCTTTACATTTATTTAGCTGTTGACTTTCCACCTCAAAACCTGGATATCACAAAAAACGATCAGGAGATGAAGTCAGGCCACAATGGACACTCTTAATTCTTTCCATTAGCGATTCTTACTGTAGTAAGTAGGAAAGGGAGTTGCAGCAAAAATGGAGCATATCCAGAACAAACCAGGCACCTCCACAGTTAGTTAGAACAGGTTCTGAACATACGAGGAAGGGAAAACGACTGCCTCTGTAATGTTTGAGCACGTTGGGTGATATTACTGAGGGAAGAGGTAATCGTTGGTTGCTAATAAGCTAGTGGAGGGGAAACAAATATTTTTCAGACAAATGTGAAGTGCAGATGCTTTAAAAATTATTCAAAACCTCAAATAAACAGTTGAAAATTGTTACATGCACAAAATGAACAATTATTACATTTTAAGTATAAATTAAAATGGGTTTACCACTATGGCACTCTTTTTTTTATCCTGAAAACTCTCACGTTTTCAAGAGATCTACACCTGCATCAGACTGTCATGTTAAAGGAGGCCCAGAATTTTGTATATTGTTTCTTTTGGACTTCATTCCAAAATCTTGAATAAGTAAAGGAGAAAATTATTTTTACATTTATAATTTTAAATCTTAAAACAAAAACTTGTTTGTCATTCTGAAATATAAACCAATAATTTTACAAGCCATTCATGTATAATATAGTTCACTAGTTCTTGATAGTAAAGAGAAAAAAAAAAAGTATTAGCCAGTCTCTAGCTTTTATTAGATATGGCCAGTTAATACTAAATGGTATAAGAAATATTTTGTTCAGGAGGATGAAAATGGATTATTGCAAGCTAATCTGAGGTTTATTACTGGACTCTGTGGAATTAACACACTGGAGGCCCATCTGTGTACACCTGGGGTGGAATAATAGCAGGAACTGCAGATTAATATAACCTTCCCTTGTATGCACAACCTATTTATTATTTGCTTGTCCGTTTGTTTTTGTGGGAAGTTTATTTCTTCTATTTACCAGATATATCAAGCAGCCTACAGCTTACTACAGTTAATGAAGTAGCCACTCTATAGCAGCTTCCCACAAAGCTTTTTGTGAAAAGCATATTTTTAAAGGGAAACATCCTCTTTGGTTTTGTTTTGAATTGTGCTGTTCTAATAGGAACCATTTTTCTGCGTGCTTACATTGTTTTAAAATAGAAAGCTTTAATTACAACATGAAATGGAGCATCTAAGATTTTGGCATTTAACAAAAAAGCCAGATATTAAAATAGTACACTTGGCACATGGGGCAATGACAGTACACAGCCTGAACTAACTTCTGTAAAAATCCTGGAGACATTGTAGCTGATTCAGCCAGATTTCAGATGAATAAAACATTACAAAGGGCGTTATACAAACACTGTAAGAGATAGAATATCCTTCTCCACAGCAGAATATACACTCTCCCTGGACATTGCTTAACCTTAAATAGAGAAGGAGTGAAGTGGATCATGGACCCCTCTTTGTGCCAGCTCCTGGAAGATTTTAGCATCACACCTGTGCTGGACTGTCCCAGTCATCATACTCATTAGCAGGCTTTTGAACAAGAGACAGAAAGCTTTCTCTGATTTCTTCACTTAATGCACACTCAGTGAAGCCCCACACCAGCATCCCACGTCTGTACTGTCCTTCATGCGCAGGTTCAAGTTCAGTAGCCCATGTGTGTTTAGCCTGTGTCCATATCCAAAAGGGCAAATGAGTCATGATAACTAATTGCTCCTGACTGAACAAGAGTGTATAAAGCAGTATGTAGATAGTAGAGATGCTCATGGAATTACTGTTTGAATGTGAGCTTAAGTCTTAAACTAGTGTATTGGTTAAGCCATGCCTGCAGAAATTCTTTGACTCTAAAGTCACAGTAAAAATCTGAGCATGGTTTGCCTCACCAGTATACTAATATACTGGTAATATTATGACACTACATTAGTATAATATTATACATTGAATGGCTACTATAGAAAAAGTAGACACATCAGAAGTGGGTAATGATGAATTAAAGTTTTTGTGTATGAATTACCACATAGATTAGATATTGTATTTAGTTTTTTAAAATACTTGTTACTTTTTTTTTTTTTATTAAAAAATGTTTATTTGGTTTTGTTTAACATTTCAGAGGAAACTGGTATAGTCTATTCTGTCAGCAATACACAGAATAATAGGTCAGTAACACAGTTTATAAACTATATGCTCTCAATCCATGCCATAGTGCTTTGAGAATGTGTCAACACTCGGTGAGTTCCTTACCCAGCTCAAAAGCATCTTGGAAGCACCCCGGGCAATGTCTCATATACAGCCATTGAGGGTTATCCGCTCCAAAATAGCTGTTATAATCTGAATGGAAGAACCATAAATGATTCAATTGAAATCACTTCTGAAAATGCAAAAGGAAATGAATACAGAATAAACTACAACATTAGGGGGTCTAAGAGCCCTCACACCTGAAGATTTAGAATTGAAGACTTGGGTGTTTCCCCTTACAATCATGCTACTGTATGTAACAGCTACTTTGAGATGCTGAAAACAGTATTCATAAGATTGACCTTCACTGATTTTAGAGGAATTGTTTGCATCATTTCAGATATAAGTTGACTAAACACATCCAACTGCATCTGACATAACTGAAACTTGGTAAAAGAGTGTCTCTCTCCCCACCCCCCCTCCTTCTCTCTTTGAAAGAGGTGAAGTATTTATATCTTCCCTATAAAGGAGATACAGTATAGTACATAGCACTTATCTAGTTATAGCCTTCATAGTAAAACCATGTTAAATAAAAACTTAAAATCTAATGCCACCAAATGTTGAATCCACAAACAGCTTGCTTTGTGGGTTTTTTTGTCCTTTATGAAGAAACAATGCCAGAAAAAAAAATCTTTTTTCACAGAAAACTAATGGAATTCTGTAAAACCAGAGCAAATCAAACTCCCAAAACACA
This sequence comes from Nipponia nippon, assembly GCF_047370975.1. Classification (NCBI taxonomy): domain Eukaryota; kingdom Metazoa; phylum Chordata; class Aves; order Pelecaniformes; family Threskiornithidae; genus Nipponia; species Nipponia nippon. The sequence continues at coordinate 19,195,824 of NW_028262347.1, read as the reverse complement.
TGACAATTACTTCTAGAAATGAGGGACTAGAAAAAGACAGTATACTAACTAAAATAATTGTTATGGTTAAAAAGGATATTTTAGTTTTATTTTGAATGCCAATCACATTTTGTATTGTTTTCTTCTCTTTGCCTACACATAACAGATTTTTTTTCTTCCACTAGGTATGATGAGGTTTTAAATTTTTTTTTTCATAATCACTTTGGAACAATATAGAGAAGATATGAGAAGCAGGTGTGTACTTTACGTAGTAAACTGAAATACCAGATAGTATGAGCAAGATAACATATAATTGTATATACTAAGTATTGCCTGAGGGATCACCAAAGGAGAACTTATTCTGTTGATGTAACCATGTGCAACAGGCATCAATCCTAAAGAAATGGCATAGCTATGAAGGTGCTTATCAATAATGTTGTCCTACCAAAGTGGATAGAATCAGTATATGACCAATGACCTCCTGCTGTGAGACATAGCTGCAATTTACTTTGCCATAAGGAAAAGGCCTTACCCTTTCCAGATTATGTACCCTGCTGCTTCTCATACAGCAAAACACGCTCAAGAAGACAGTCATTAAAACATAGCAATGCAACTGTAATAGCTTGAGTAGGTTTAACTGTTTTCCAGATATACTGTCAAAGACGTGTATCTTCCTTTTGACAGACACAACATAGAACAAAAAATTTTTAACAGAAATTTGAATTTTCCACTGTTTGTGATGCTCACCTTTTTTAATTGGCTGACTATCAGAACTGAGTTTTGCAAACAGGCATCTTTTGTTTTTTTAAACTGCTTTTTCAAACTATATCAATCTTTATCATCCCAATTACTTTTTGTGTGTGATGCATACAGTGTATCAAAGAGGATTAGTTTGACACAAAATGTAAAATACTTCCTATTTTTTAAGAAGATAAAAGTAATCCTTTGAGTTACATTTTTTCCTGAATATTTTGGTAGAGATTTTGTTGTCATTGCAGTAGCCTACTATGACAATATATTCATACAGGAAGTTTTTGGTAATGAAGGATTTGACTTAAATGATGCCTAATAAACAGAAACATGAATAAACTAAAAGTTGAAAAGAGATGTTATGGTATAAAACAACTGAAAGAAAATAATGTTTCATTAACAGTTGTTAATGATGCTTCCTCTCCTTGACTTTATTGAACCTTTTTATTCAATCCTGAATCAGGTTATATTACAAAATCTGGAATTCTGATTAAGAATCCCCTAATACAGATCTTGCATTTACTGACAAACTGAAAGAAAAGATAGCTGTACTGAGTTTTTATCTAAATCCAGAAAACAGGATACAATACATGAGGTTGGGAGCAGCCTAATGGTTGTGAATCCAAGTTAAAATTAGGAGTTGATACTCGCGGCTCCTTTTGTAATAAGTTTGTACAATGCTGCAATAGTGTACTTTACTTCTTTCTTTCATTTTTAGTTCTTCTGTCCAGAGTAGTATATGTTACCTATGTGTATAATAGAGGACAATATCAACCCCATTTGATCCCCAGTACTCATAGCGAGAAAAAAAAAAATAATGACAAAGCTCTCTTCCCCTGCATTGTGAGGAAGCCCTAACCATAGCTTAAAACAATATTCATCTGGAGAAGCCATCACCTTGAGAAGCATTTCCACTGTCACTCACATGGGAACTTTATTAAAAGCAATCTCATTCAGTACATATTCAAGCAGTGAATAGCAGTGGAGGGATGGACTTCACAGCAAACTGCAAATTAGTAACAAGCAATCCCACGAACCCCAGAACAAACGAGGCCTATTTTCCTATATGTTTACATCTTGTAATTGACTGCAGGGTTTGATTTCCTACAGTTCGATATTTGTTAAGACCATGTTGATTCTCTACATTTAATTTGGTAGGAGAGGACATAATATCTGTTCCCACTATTGGGACATTTATAGGGTCTCTGTCTTCTGATGATCACCTATATTCATAAACCTTTTGAAACTTCTATTTGATACTTCTCTCTGAGAAATTTAGTTGAACTCAGTCCTCAAATTAAAAAGTTTTACATGGGTGAACAACAGATATCTTGTTTCCTGAGCCTCAAAAACTGCAGAGCCCAATTCATTGTCCTCGGGGACTGCTCACACTCTTCTAAATCCCTTACTTCCATAATTTGTCTGCTGCCACTAGTTTTGACAAATAAAAACAAAACAAGCCATAGCAAAACAAAATCCTTTATGAAGTCTTTGCAGCACCTGTTCCCCCTATTCTCACCAACAAGTCCTCCACAAAGGCCTTGGGAATATTGGATATTCTTTTCCTTCTCCTTGGCGCTAATGCTCTTGAGCCCCATATTCAGATTTTAATAGTGTACAGCACTGAGTCAGGCAAATTATCAAATCAAATTACAGTGGCTTACCAATTTACCTCCCATCAGCTCTAAAGCAATACCTTGTTAACCTGCTGTAACTGTGTTGTATGTCTGAACTGAACACGTATGAGTGAAGGTTATTTCAGAAAGAAAGGACAGACTGAAAGAGCAGCTTATATCCACAAGGAAAAAATAGGATAGACATTTGAGCAAACTGTTTAACTTTAAAGGCAATTAGGCAATGGAATGACTTGCCTGAGGAGGTAGTTTAGACAATGTAATGAGAAGTGCTTAAAATAGAATAAACTATTTGCGAGACAGATACAGATGTAAATAATCCTCCATGTTTTGAACCAGATGAATCAGGAGAGGTATCTTTTCTATTCAAATGTCTGACTATAAAAATTCTATTCTCTTTCCTTGGGAACAGCTTTCAAACTTATGACTGTTTACACCTGTTCTGAATACTAAAGTGAAACTGCACTCCAAAAGGCAGTTTAACCTCACTGTATCATTATAAAGTAGATTTATTCATAACAAGCATCTATGAAAAACTTCCAGTAAAAAAGTCCTTACTCAGGGAGATGCACATTGTTGCAAAAATGGATTGTTTCTCTAAGTGCTTATATGGCCCCATCGCTATAGCATCCAAGCGCCTTACAAACACTAATGAATGTATTCTCACAACACCCCTGGGAGATAGAGATAGTATTATTAGCTAATGCACAAAGAGTAGCTTGTCCAAAGTCACACAGAAAGTCTGTGGCACAGCCAAGACTCAAAACTGTGATTTCCTGCCCACTGCCGTAACCATGACTATATTCTCCTGGCCATATACAGCATTTCAAAATATGTTACATATAACCTCAGATCTTTACACAATAAGCCTTTCTGTTCAGCTGTAGATCCAACCACTGACTTAATAAATAAAAATAACTTTGTTTATCGGGAAGCTTCATTATGGCAACAAATTTGCAGGTTACTGAAACAATGACAGTTATATGGGCCATAACGGGTTCTGATATACGAGAGCAGTGAAGGAGAATTCCCTGATCGTCACATTCAGAACAGGAGGCATCATATCCGGAACAGGATTTTGATACCGAAATATTTTCCTTCAGATAACGTAAAGTGTTACATTATAGAAAGAACTCTGGTTTTGAGAAAAAGAAAAGAAAAAGAAAAAAAAAAAGAAAGGCTAGCTGTATTCCCTACATAGTTCCTTTTGGATAAACTATTTCTGTAATAAGATGTATACAGTATTTTCAGTTTTAGTGAGGTCAAATCTGGAGGCACAACTGCAGTAAGTGTATTTACCCCTGAATATCAGAGAACAGAATTTGGCTTATAAATTTAATATTATAATCATGCAAATATATGATATTTATAAATATGTATAGTTGTGCAGTCATTTAGATTCATTTCAATGAATTCAGAGATCTGATCAAATGATAACAAGATTCTTCTGAATCAGGAACACAGCAACTTGTCTTTCATTTTGGCAGCGGGGGAAGCATAGGCACTACATTTTTCCTCAAATGCTAAACAATTTACAAAGAGAAAATAGAGGGCAACTGCATAAATAATGGAAAAGGATATGAAGGTGTAGTAGATCACAAAGTGAATAATGACCAAAAAAATACCATATTGTTGCAATGAAGTGAAGTATAATTTTGGAATTCATTGGCAGAAACAAAAGACAAGGTAAGTAGTGTTTCCTGAACTTCACTCTTGAAGTTCCAACAACAGCACTTTTCTCAGTCTGTGGCTTCATGTTTTAAGAACGATGTATATGAATTAGAGCTGGTTTTAATTAGAGCTACCAGTATAGCAAAGGGGATTTACATTAGATGCTAATTGAAAACAGCCCAGCTATCAGGACAGTTAAATTATGGAGCAGATTATCATTAATAGGGAATCCACATCTCAACACGTGTTTAAGAGCAAGTTAAATAAATATCCATTAGGGGTGATCCTAATTCACATAAACGGATAGGCTAGATTGTGTCCTCAGATCCATTTCAGTCTAACACATATATTTAATCACTGTACAAATAGTAAAAACAGGTATTCAGATCACTTATTCTCCAAGAACCCCTATTCTAGAATCCCTTATTCCCTCCTTTTTCTGTTCCTCTCTCCCCCGTCTCTCCCTCTCTCTCACTCTCCCTCTCCCTTTCCCTTTTTCTTTCTTCCTCCCTCCCTCCCCCATCAGCTCTATCTCTCCCTTTCTGTTTTTCTCTCTTTCTTCCCTTGCCCCTTCATCCCTCCCCCTGTTCTTTCTATATGCTTTTAAACTGGCACATCCCTAGTTGGACTGGAAATTCCTTAGGTGTCCACCTTTAGCAACCTTAGCGTGTTAAGGAACATCCTATTCTGAGAGACCAGGTATCTCTTCCCTACAAGACTACATAAAGATCCAAATTTAGATAAAATGTGATTTAAGTTCCTATCATACCTTCACTACAGGATCAGAAAACTGCAATGACTGGGTACTTCTGGGTAATTTTTATTATCATTTTTATTACCATTGAGTAATTGAAAAATTATGAAGATAGACTGTACATTAGCAAAATTATCAGATTAGAGAAATAGAGACTTTTGCTATTAAAGAGCTTAGGTGCTCAGTTAGGTTGCAGGAATAGCTTTTAATTTCCTCTGATTCTCCCAGGTCCAGGGCAAGGTTTTTTTGCCTGTTCTTGTGAGCTACCTGCTTATGTTTGCACATGCGAAAGACATATTCTGATTTAACATGATGAGTATAGATCATTCTGTTTCATAAAAGCCAAATAAATGTCACAAACTGTACCATCAGTTTGTCTCCTTTCATTTCTTTGGAGACTCTTGAAACAGGGACTGGATGGAGATAACTGGAACTGCACTCAAATAAAAGAATAATAGGATTAAATAGTTCCTAGTTCCAGGTGGGATGCAGTGTTTAAACAGTCAAACAGGATTGGAGGAAATGTTTCTAACAAAAGACTAAAGGAAGACTTTAAACTTGGAGCACTCTCTTGGAGATATAATCCCCTCTGGGACTGCTTTGAAAAAATGAGATCAGACCATGTTATCTGGTTAGAACAGGTTACTGTATTCTTCATCCTACTTTGTCCCCAGAGATATACAGCTGATTGCAAGAAACTATTCAGTTACCTAAAACTGGACAAAAGCCGTAATAATATCAAGTGTATTTTCACTTTGTGAATTGGCAGCCTACATAACTGCCACTAAGAAGGAGTATGGCCCCTTACACAACCAATTTATATTCACTGGAGTACAGCTTATTAGAATGGCTATATTTATGTGCAGTTTAGCAGTTACTGTATAAAGGATTCATTAAAAAAATGCACCATTTGGCAAGTCCAGAAGTGCATACATGAAGCAAAGTCCTCATTCAAGGAGAAAATGAACCTTTGCCTAGAATGTGGAGGAATCTGCAGGATGCTTTTCAGAAAATCTGGAAAGAAAGACTACTGAAGCTAAAAGCGGGTACCAGGAGCCCACTTACAAGATGTTAGCAAGGCCCCTCTGCTGCGAAGTTTGCAGACTGCCTGGCCAAACACTAATGAAGAAAGCCACAGGAATCCCATACTGGAAACTGAAAGTTAAGCTGTTAAATATGAACATATGGACCTAGGCAAGCTGTAGGAGTCCCAGCTAGTTGTGATGGTTTAGACAATAGCACCTGTCATTCCTCATAGGAAGATCATATCAACGAAAGAAGTCTGAGAATTGTATCAGTTAAAATGGATGGCTTCACTTAAAATGGACAACCACCATCAACATAACCAGCAAAGGGAATGATGATGACTCAGTGAACAAAAAAGTCGTAAAATGTTACTTGACATTTGGTCATGAGCAGCATTGTGCTAATTTTACCAGGAGCTAACAGATTGTCAACAGCATATAGAGGTAAGATCTTAGAGAATGGAACAAGCCAAGCAAATTCATTCTCTCTTGTGAAAGGTCTCACTTTCATTGCCTGCATTAATAATCTCCAGTCTGGCAAATGAATTCTAAAAGACAGTCAGAAATCTAGTTGTGGGGTGGTTTTTTATTTGGTTGTTTGTTTTTTTGGGTTTTTTTGTTGATTGGTTTGGTTTGTTCTGTGTCTGCCCTTGACTGTGGGAAAGCACACAGTCTTTCTGACTTTCACTCCGAAAACAAGAGCCCAGTGAATGAGAAAAATCTGGGGAATTACTGGTAATTATCACATAGAAGCTCAAAGTGAAAACGTGAGACTGTCTCATGTAGCCTCGTTTCACCAGGAAACACAGATAATTCCCTCTAATTTCATAGAAACTTAGAATCACAGAATCACAGAATAGTTGAGGTTAGAAGGAACCTCTGGAGATCATCTAGTCGAATCTCCCTGCTCAGAGCAGGGTCAACTGGTGATGCAGGTCACTCAGGACTGTTTCTCTGTCAGGGTGTGGATGGCCACAACCTTGGTGAACAACCTGTTCCAGTGTTCAATCACCCTTACAAAGATTTTTCCTATGTTTAAATGGAATTTCTTGTATTTCAATTTATGCTCATTGTCTCTTGTCCTGTCATAATAATTTACGCAAAACTTAACCAAACTTTGGCAAAATGGAAGATATCAAATTTGATAGCAAAACTTTATGTAACTCAAATTGTTGAGTCTTTCTTGAAAGGACGGACAATTTATATCACATCTAGTATTAATTTTAGTGAATTAAAAAATTAATTGTACTGTCAGTGGTTAAAGAGTCATAATTATGTTCATACACATGCAGTAATATGTATATAATGACATAGTTCAGTCTACAGAAAGAAGTACAATAACAAAATAACTGGTGATAATCTCAGGAAAATAATGTCTGTCCAGCTGTGTCCATGAAGATGGTGCTACTATGTCTTGTCAGATAAACCCTAAAGAAATCAGTGAGTAATCCATTCACAAGATGGGAACCCAACTGGAACCCAGCAGACACAGAACTATGCATCTTGTATTCATGTGCTAAGCATACAGACTAAACTATTATGACCCAGTTTTCCATGTGCACCACAGTGGATGTGGAATGGCAAATAATTCAAATCGAAGCAAAGAAGTAGGACAAAGGAACAATGCAATAACATGGCCTTTCTTCATTTCACTCCAGTTGCAATAAAAGCTACACCATAACAGTAAGTGAATCCAAAGAAATCATATTAAACCTGCACATAACATATATTTCTGTGAAGTTTTATTGTAGTAGACCCATTTTTCATTATAAGCTGATGGGCTTTGGTAAATTAAAACAAGTACTGAAGAAATTAAAATATATTCAAAAGAAGAAACTGAGCCCATAGTTCAGTCTGAGAACCAAAAAAAGTTAGAAATAATCAGGATATTGCAAAATTATGTTATTGGGCCAGTCACCTACTTTCTCAGTTAATATTGCATTCCTTGTATTTGAGTTATCTTTGGTGTATAGGTCTAGTTTCATGATCCTGCCTTTTGTGATTCTGTGAAAAGGTTCAGTATGTGCAGATAAGAATTTTCATAGAAATGCAAGTGACATGCAATGGTAGGGAGCTCCGGGGAATAGGTAAACTGGAATAAAATCTTCTGAAAGATAAAGACAACTTAGAAAAGTCTGGTGCCTATCTGCTCCCAAACCTACTGTGAGACCACTTGCGAAATGAGGTGAAGATGCTGACACTTTTCTGTCCTACTTGCACTGGAAAAATAAACATTTTTAAGCCTGGAATATGCAACAGCTACATTGTTATAGATTATAGCATATTTAGTTATGGTGAGTATGTATAGTTATAGCATACTTTTTGTATTAAAACACATGTTTCAGGACCATCTTCAATTTACCTGTTTCTGATACTGCCACTATTAAAGTAAGATTATTTTTTTTTCTCTTTGCCAAAAGTTAATGGCTTGTGTTTAGGACTTTAATAAATATGTTGTATTCAATATGGTAAGAATGAATTATTCAGATTCATAATATCAAAAGTCTCAAATCACATGACAGACAACATTTCACATGTTTCTTGCAGTCAGGTAATGGAACTAACTGAAACAGGGCCTTTGATCTGTATCGTTAAATTTTTGCACTTGACACTGGCTCAACATTAAACTAGAGAAGAATCATAAAACACCATTCCAGTTCAACTGTGACTGGGATCTGTATTGTTCTTGATCTGTATCTTGGTAAAAAGAGAAAGTGATGGCTATAGCTGTCTGCAAATTAGGAAGGGGTTGCTTCCTTGGAGTTAGTGACGCAGTCACAAATTTCTGGAGAAGTTACTTCAGCAATTAATCATGACTATATAATGGCAAGCTTTGAATGACAGACAGAAGGACTTGGTTCTAACAAATAATACTTTTAAGTGGGGTCTTGCTCTTATTTCTGACATAGGAAATGGTTTTTAACAGAAGAGGGTGACAGAAGCGGTGTTGTTCAGCTTAACAGTAGCATGCAATGCTAGCTAACACACGTATCTACAGGCCACTGTGGCAAAGATGTTTCTTCCATGGGCTTCCATGTCCACAGAAATGATACTGCAGTCAACTCCACATGAATCCTGGCAATAACCTAAGTAGATAATGTGTTCTTGCTCCACGACTGTATATAGTATTTATGTTATATGTTCAGTATGAAAATGACACCTACCTGACTCTGTCTAAGAATCAGAGATTTTCAAAACACTGACAAAAGCCTGAACTAAGGCAGCTAACAGTGATTATTGCTAAAACTGGAGGTTTAAGGCAACATTTTAAAGCCAGTGGCATCATGGTCCTGTCTCAAACATGACAATTTGACATCTTGTTCATATGCCAGTTCCTAAAAGGCTGATATATTTAAGAGTAACTCTAGATGACATTCTTACCAACAGGGCTATTTCACCATGGTAATTAAGAAGAATTTTAAAAGAAAATACTCAACTTATGGAACCAACCAAACTATGCAAGGATCAGCACTGCTCATTTGTCAGAGAGTTGGAAAATATTGTGTACTTGTAGGATTAAAGTTTTTTCTGCTTCTTCTCATTCTCTTATTTAATAAACTCCTTCCTTAAAACTGCATCTGACTTAGAACTCTATGTGCAATTGCTAGCAAAATATAAGCAGTTTCAGCTTTGATAGCCAATGTGCACTGCTATCCAGGAGTGGTCCACCAAAATAGATAGCTGAAAATGTCAGATTTCTTCTAAATGTACATCCATTTTATGTTGCTTTTAAAGATGATTTCTTAGATCTCTCTCTGCTTAGCCAAAGGTTTTTAAATGGCTAGAAGATGAATAAAATAGAATTCTGTGAAATCGGATTGGGATTTTAGAGTTCTGTAAGTGTATTGCATCATTAAGACTTCTTACACATATAGGTGGCATTTTGCATAAAAGCAAGTTTAGCTCTGTAATGAATGATTTTTGAATGAGTTTTGTTGTTTTTTTTTTTTTTAATATCAGAGAATTGACTGAGTCTGAATTTAGCTAATACATTACTTTATGGACTCGTTAGGAATTGCAGCATTATTTAAAATTTGAAAAGACAAAGACATGAAACTTGCATTTAGAAGGATATAAATATGACACATGGAAAACAACACACTATTAGAAATATTTCAATAACTAATGTTTAATAAATAGTGATATTAACAGAAGTGCAACTTTCATTCAGGAATTTCAAATATACAAGGCCAAATTTTCTTCTAAAATCTGTTTTTGTACTAGCTCCTGCTTAAGAAAAGGTGGGCCCATATACGAAGCAGAGAACCTGGTCACACAAGGTGTGATAGATACTTATTTTAAATATTTTCAGGACAATTTGAGCTCAGACACTGAACACACTGTGAGCCATTTAAGGCCACAGAGAGAGCTAGTAGCTGAGTTAAATTAGAATTCTTTCTGTCTCTGCCCATCAAGACATCATTCCTGGTCATTAATCAGATCATCTTCTATAATTACAATAAAAAAGCTCTCTTTGTCCCTAATAAGCATATCCTCACATTTATATGTGTTACACTACTGAACTGAGTATTTATTCACAAGAGTATTTCTCATGTTTACCTCCAGAGCAAAGTTTGTTTGTTTGAGGGGTTTGTTTGCTTGTCTTCTAAACTGAGAAACATACATATGGCATATGAAAACGAAAAGATCAATAGGTTTTTCAAAGTTTGCCCAAAATATCAGAGATTAAATTCCTAATGACTGAGTAAATGGGTTAAGGAAAATTAGAGCTAAGTGTTAATTGGGTCTCTATAATTCTGCTAGTTTTGTTTTCTTCAATTAAAACTTAATAGTTTGAACTTTTCATAACTACTGAGCAACATAACAGATTAAAATCATATTGCGTGACATCCCAAAACAAGGGATTTGCAGGGAAGCTGAGGGACAATATAACATCATGCTATAAATTACTACAACAAACTAAAGGGGGGGGGGAGAGAGAGAAACGAAACAAAACGATACCCAGTATCTTAGTTTGCTTCCTCTCCTAAGCATTAAAGCAGAAACATTTAAAGAAAGGACTTTATCACAGCCCTCCTAAAGAACAGGTTTGCACGACCTCAGAGGATGTAGTGTATTCCATAAGGAAGAAGAACACTACAAATAATTGTTTATAATCAATATGATTTATTCTAAATGCACTTTTAAAAACTTTAACTGATCGTTTCTCTATAACCATTCTATACCGCTCGGACAGCCGTTACCGGGGCAGCGATGCCCCTGAGCGCTGCCATGAGCTGTCCTTTCAGCACCACCACCTCCCACAGCACCAGCGGGCTGCGCTGCTGAAACTCCTCCAATTAACTCCAGCAGTTAATTACCTTATGAAACAAGAAGACTGCTGCCTTCCTTTTCAGACTCTAAAGCTTATATGCCTAAAGACACAAGTTAAACTATTCAAACTGAGATCTGAGTTACACATATGTGAAACTAGTCATTTACAACGAATGAGAAACACTAATAATTTTATAAACCACTATTTTTATAGGAGACAATAAAGAAATTCCTTTAAAACTACATATTTGCTAAATCTATATGTGTTTGACAATCCTGTCAGAGTTGCAAAGCAAGAAATCATTTCAGCTCAACAACTGAGCATGCATAATAGAATTCCTTTAAACAGCCAACTAATTATACCAAATCCCACATCATAAAAATTCATTATTTATATAGGTGATAAGTGTAGATGGTGTTTTCCTTCCAAAAACTTTATGTGACAGAAAATTCCTTCTCTGTAAGCACTAATAAGATCATCTGCAGCAACATCTTTGATGTGCTGCAGGACTGTAGTTCTTAGTGAATAGAAGAAAATGGAAAAAATACCTTTAGACAGTAAATCTACTACCTTTGTTTTCCTTCTTTTTTTTTTTTTTTTGGCGGGGGGGGGGGGGGTGGGTGTCAACTATGCCTATACATGACAAGAAGAGATTAAAAAGTCCAGGTTTAAAACCAGCACTAACTACACATTAAAAATCTATTTTGACCATAGAAATAGTTCCAGTTATTGCCTTCTTCTGTTGAACGTTTATACCTATAAGCACTCCTGCAAATTTCAGATATAATTGAAGTATAGTAGTTAGGAAGAAATTATGTTTACTCCCTGTTGATATAATGAAGAGATTGTTCATGCCGGAAAGTTCAGAACTCCACCTTGTGGTGATAATTTTAACTATATGTTGAAAATAACTGGGGAGAAGAAAAGGAACACTGAGATGCAATCAGGGAAAGCAAGAGAAATTCAGGTCTGAACTATGGTGAATAAATTCTGTGGGGGTTCATTTGGAAAAGCATGCAAATTCACTTAAGAAATGTGAGGCAAACCAAAACCATAGAATGTTTTATTTATTTTGGGAACAAATTTGCAGAACAATGTAATGCATAATATTCACTGTGAAGATAGATAGGGTTCCATCACTGCTCAAAGTTAGCACATACCTATATTTACAGTGACCACGCTATGGGTTCCTTTAGCTTTCTTCTAGCAACAAATGCTAAACTTGCATGGACTGCAAGTCTGTTGCACTTGAATTGTTTAAGGAAATCCAGACTGACCATCTCCCAACACAGACTGCAATAAAGAGCAGATAATCAACACCACAGATTCCATCACTCAGTGTTCCTCTATGAAAAGCAAATACTCTGCTAGTAAAATATCCATCCCTTTTATTACTAAAACAATATGAAGGGAAGAGAGGATCTAAGCCCCTGGAAATTTTCTCCAACTTAAAATAAAATGATCATAGAATCGGGCTGATGCACAGAAGCTGAAGAATGCATATGCATATGTAAACAAATTCTCAGACACTGCCATTTTCTTCCCATGGTTATGAAAAAAAAGCAAAAAAATTGATATTTTCATTTATGATGTGGTGTTTTAATTTTTCATTAGACTACAGAACAGGAGGCTTAAGGGTGACAAGTTGGCTGAGCAAGTTAATATGCCGAATTCCTGCAGTTCTATAGATGCATTGATTTATTTGTTTGTTTATTTTGGGGCAAGCACAACAGATTTTGGGGCTCCCTTCCTTTCGCTATACTGCCAAGTTGTAATTGAGCATCATATGCTCCACTGCTGATGTGTCTTTGTAGAAAACATAAATTGAATTTTCTCAGTTATTAAAAAAATAAACCAAAATACCACAAATTTCTCTACTAATACTGTTTTGTTTGTTTGTTTCAGTGTTAGTTTAATTAGTTAATTTACATGGAAAAATCACTATCTTGCCACAGAAAGTCTTCTTCTGAAGAAAAGGCCACTATTTGAATCTCTCCAGTCACAGAAATGCTTGAGGTAAAAAACAACGAATCTAGGCTGCCAGGGATCCTCAGCTTTTCAGTGTAAGCAGCAAACCCCCATTCCTGGTCAGACATGCCTTCATTTCTGGCAGTACCTGTGTGTTGCAAGATATATGAATAGCTTTACATATCATCTCATACAAACTGAAGGAGGAGACATCATTAACTATTCCTTTGTGTGCATGTCTGAGCCCTCATACACCATCAGGAGTCTCCTGCAGAAGGAGGATGCAGATAGCAACGTAAAGACACTCTGCTAATCTTCTTACAGAAGACATTAGAAATAGAGTCTTACAAAAAGTCTTCCTGTGTTTACTGTACATCAATTCATTGTCCCCTAACAGCTCACACTAAAAACAACATCTGCATGCATCCCTGGAATATCTATTATTTCAGAAGACCACTGTGTAAAGCTTAAAAAACAAGGACCAAACCTTTTCCGCAAATAAATTAGTTCACACCTGTCCCTGAAATATGCCCTCATGGAACACCATGTGAATAGATACTTTAAAATGAAACCATTACTATAAATAAATGTACACAAACCAAACATACATCCCACATATACCCTGGTACATATATATCCTGACATGATACTAGTAGCAAAAGCAATAAATAGCTTACTTACAAGGGTTGCATACAGCTATAAACAGTCAGGTCGTGATAGAAAAAAAGTTATATCGGCCAAAGGAGAGTCAAATGTGTAGAGCAGCTATAAAGAATAGTAAGCTTTTATTAGTTTTTAGCATGGCTGCCTCTTAATGAAATGTTGCTACCATTATTCTGTGCTGCACAAACAAAGCAACAAGAATGAAGGCCTGCCAAACAAATGCATGCAATTGCAGCACAACTCCGCAAGACAATAAAGGTTTTAGTGGAAGGAATTAAATACTTTTCTTATCTTCCTTTGGCTCCTATAATGACCAACGCACCCTACCTTGAAGCAGTTGATTTAAAATTGAGCTCAGGGTATGAGTTATTGAAACATAATAGACATTAGGCAAAATGGGCAGGCACAAAAGCACATCATACCAACACTTCTCCAAACTCCAAACATGTAAATTTGCACTTTTATGTATGTCAGTTACCAGGGTCATAAAAAGTTTCCTAGATCCCCCCTCCTCTCCGTCTCATCTTTTCCCCAGCACAAAGCCTCCCTCTCTCTGCTACCCTCAGATTCCTACGGCCAACCCTGCCCACCGCTCTCCTCACAACAGCAAAGTAGACAGAACTTTCCTTTTAGACTTCCACATCTCTGTATCTTATTTTCTGAATTTCCAAGTTCAAAATACCCATGTATCTTTTCTACATTTTATGTAGCTTTCTCTCTGGTGGTAGAGAATAGCAAGTAAAGCCCTATACTGGGTTATTACCTTCTTGGCTGTGATGGCAATGGCTTTACACAGCTTGTAAATGCATTATTTTTGTTTCAGTATTTCAAATGCCCACTCTTAAGGATGGTTTATGTACGCACTGTGTCTGTGAAAGTACTTACTTTTTATTACAATTTTTATGGTACAATGAGTTCTAGAGAGGGAATCCACTGGCAATAATTTACAGCCAGTTTCTAAGTGAGAAATTCTTTTCTCAACAAACTTAGCCTACATGCCTTTATCACTGCCAAATTCCTACATGATACAATAATCAGAGTTCATATAAGTGGTTGCTTTCATTGGTGTAATTGGGTATGGACTGTCTGTAATTACAGACTTTCTTCAACCCAGCAAGATTTTTTTCAGTTTCTCAGGGATTCCACTCATCTGCTAAGGACCAAGGAGCTCAGCTGGGCAGTGACGAGGCACCTTCTACCGCGCTGACCTCAAGTATTGCGCCTGCTCTGGTACTGTCACTTGCTGACTGCAAGATGCTACCCTTTCTCACCCTCTTTTTGCAAAGCCACCATTTATGCTGTACGCAGCACCATTAGCTGGCATTAGTTACTAACAGTCCCTTGCATTAGGAAAAAATATAAAAGTAGTTAGAGAAAGTATACTTTACCGTAAAAATTCCATTGAAAATTGAAAACAAACCCCTACAAAACTAAACAAAATAGAGTCCTGTAAGCAGAACTTTTGTTTCTTGAAAAAAAGAAATTAAGAAGTTCTAAAAAGCAGATATATAAGAAAAGGATCTTAACAAGGCTTGTGCAATAAATTCCAAACACCATTTCTGGTGAAATACATACTGCTTTTACTTTTACATTTTTAGAGAAACTATATGGCTTTCTCGATGATCTTAAGTTGCATTGCCTATTAAATTTCTTCAGTAGTATCCTTGTTAGAATCTGTATATTCTGTTGTGAACTACAGTGAACCACAAAGTAAGCCCACAATTTAGGACAATTAGCTATGACAACACATACGTTATTTGCACATGGTTATTCACCGTTCTCAGGTAGCCAGAATAACTGTTCACACTGATGAGATTTTAAGTCCAACACTTTCAATTTAATATTTGTAAGCATATCCATGCAAAACTTTTAGAACATATGTGGCACTTCATATATGATGTTCAGTTTCCAAAGATCAAATATTTGAATGTTTCCAATTTATCAAATATTTCTGATATATATGGCTACAGACATAGGTACCTTTCCTTTCTGTGAAAAAAATACAGGCAATAAAGCACAGCAACACATTAGACTACTATTCCTAAAGCAGCGTCACTCAAAGCCTGGAAACTTAGATGCTTTTCCCTTTAAAAGATGGTACCTCATCAGACCAACTTCTCACTTGGTATGATCTCATTTCCAAGAAGCAGTAAGTATTCCTGCTTACGGATGACAACTTTAAAATGACTAATACTGTAGAATGGCTTTATTTAGACTTAAAAGAGCAATCACAGAAACCAACACACAGGTTACCTATGACTGCATTTTTGAAGTATTTCAGAATTTTACATATATACACTATATATGAATATACAAAGAAGAAGTTTTCTTCATGTTTAAAACCAAGCCAAATTAAGTACCAACTGAATCCAGATATGATAATCAGATAATTTACTTGTTTATTTAGTAGTTTAATGTTGAAATAAATTAAGAAAATAATAATTTCTTTTAAAGATCGTATTTTGATTGCAAATAACATAATTTATGACCAAAAGTATTACCATTCATTTGACTCAAAATCTGGTTTAATCTTATTATGTCTGGTTTCAGATACATGTTACAGATACATGAACTGTAATACATTTTTTAAATAAAAGTAAATATGTCTCAACTGAATTTCAATTTCCAATAAAAATTAATTGCTCTTTTTCTTACTGGTTTGGTTAAACTAATAGAATTTATGTGATAAAATTGTGCCAATACTAAGTAGAATGCCTTTTTTGGTAGAAAATTACTGAGCCTAGTACCACAAAGCCACATGTAATGCATAGAAAACCTTATTACTTCCAGGAAAGGAGAAGGAGGTACCAGAAAGTCATTTGAAAATGTCATGGGAAAGTGTAGTACTGATTGCTGCATTTATAGTAATTACAAAGGAAATGAAAATAAAAGTCAGCAACTACAGCCCTTCTCAAACATTTAAAATATTCAATGTGAAGGATGAATCTACTTCTGCAAAGTTCTTTTCTGGCTTCAGACAAATTCCTATCAGCTTCTCAATTCTTCTCACTACCCTATTATTCCTAACTTCGAGTTATCCGAGATCTGCTCGCAGGATTTTCTTAAGTTCCCAGCTCTGCAGTAAAAATAATTAGGCATAAAAACTCCCATATACTCTGAAGGGTAGTTGTCATCAGTCAGTTGCGCAGGCACAATATAAGCACAACAACTGTTTCCAATTTGGTGCTCCGCTCAAAGCAGATGCAAACATTCCATTTGTGGTTGTTGGCAGAGGCAGGGTAATAGACAATATCTAACATCTACTGCTGTTAGCAACGCGCCAAAACAGAATTCTGCACAAGAAAATGTTACAATTCTCTTTGGAAATACAGAATCCAAGGGAAATCACGCTAGTAGAAAACAGCACTTACTCATAAAATACATGTACTCATAAAAAATACACTGATTGTGGGGCTTATATTTATAAAAGTGTCATAAACAATGTTTTATTCACACTTCAATCATTTTAAAAAAAATCCATTTTCCACACTGCTTTAATAGCAGTGATACTGTGTTGATGTCCAAGAGCCACTACCTAAAATACCCACTACAAAAGCACAGCATTGAAGTGCAACACAGAGGAAAATATGGAATTTGTATATCAGTGAACTAACAGTAGAAGACAACTTGAGAAATAATGGAACATAACTTCCCTGTCTTTATATGCCTTTTACATATTCCTATTATTTAGAAGAGCACTTTAATGTAAAAAAAACCCAAACTTTAGACAGACATTCCTAATTCATATTTTCAGATAAGAAACTACAGGAAACTCAAATTCCTCCCAATACGGTACACAGCTCTTAGCCATTCAGCTGAATTACCGGAAGACAATTGAGGTTTCCCATCTTAAAATGGGAAGTGGCAGGCTAACTGAAACACTGCCAAAGGTAGAAAGCTTACTGAGCCCTGAACTATACAGCTCAGTATATAAGGTCTTCTCAAGAAAGTTGTACAAGTAGGGTGATGTGAGAATAGAAGTGTAGCCAGCTCCTAGGTCAGTACCAGAATATCTCTAGCATAGTTTACAACACTACGAATAGAGTACTCTGTTAATTGAGACCTTTCCCATATGGATTTCTTGCCATTAGCCTATAGGCTCAAACACTGGCTGCTGGTTTATTTGCAAGGCAGAGTAGTCAGTAGTCCCTAGCAATAATGAGATGTACAGTACCATTTATCATACAAACAGTAACTACGCAAATATCAGTAGTTTTTAAAAGTAATTTCTGCTGACACCATCAATACTCCTACCCCACCAATTTATAGAGAACCTGGAAAGCAAGAAAAAATAAAAGAAAATATAATGACAAATTATATAGGGGATTATAAAAAACAAAGTCTACTTACTTTGTGGTTATTAGCCTGGATACCTTTGCCTAATGTTTTGGGGCAGATGTTTTAACTTGTAGAAATTAAAAAACATATTAATATATCCACCAAAACAGGGATCATTGTTAAGTCACGAAAGACAACATTTCTGAGTGGTAAGGATTTTCAGTCTAGAAGAGGGAAAATTTGGGAGTATGACAGCAGTTGACAAAATCATGGTGACTTGGGGGAAGTAGATAGGGACTAGCTATTCCTTGTCTCTCCCGGTACAAGAACTTGGGACTATAAAATGAAGCTAGCAGCAGTCATGGTTCTCAACACAAGTAGACCTGTGGAACACCTTGTGATGTTGTGGATGGATTCAAGAGAAGATAGGGCAAGTATGCAGAAGAAAGTTTCTTTGAGAGTTACTAATGTGACAAATCACATCAGGCTCAAGAAAACTCCTAATCTGGGAAAAGCTGGAAGAGTTGTACTGGGAAATACTATATATGCTTGTCCTGTTTTCACTCTCCCTGAGCACTGACCTATGAGTGCTGTTGGAGACAGGATAGAGAAGGAGATGGACCATTGCACTGAACCCATATGGTCATTCCTAGGTTCTTAAAAGCATCTGTTTTCTTCGCAATAAGTAAGGGAATGAAATAAAAAAAAAAAACCACACAACATTTTCCTTAACACTTTACACTTGCATGTTACCACTTCAGTGGTGTCTATTCAACAGATGACATTTAAAGTACTCCTGCTTATTAGTATTGGTTTAGGATGGCCATGGCATTTTGTTGGTGCATTTTCATTTTTATCAGAAATATGATCAGTGTCATAACGGTTCAGGTTGCAAGTCACTGACATACTTCCACACATTTCTTCTCACTATATACTTTAAATAGGTCTTTGATGTCCCTATAGGGGAAGCCTGATTGCCATCAAGGTACAGCAGCATGGAAGCCAATGGTAATTTCATATGGGAGTACTACACTCATATCCTTTTGTGGCCTTTTGCAGTGAGCATCACACTGAAAAAAATTCTTGGCATTTAAAATCCAAGCCAATTTTTTACTGCCACTTTCACTTACCTTTGATAAATTAGAAAAAAATAAAGACCTTAAAGTAGTTGTAGTCCAAGATCAGATGTCGGCTTATGGTATACATCATGTTTAGCTGACTCTTGTTATTATGACTGCAATGAAAGTTCCAGGGTGGTGCACAAAGGGTGTAAATCAGTTCTCCAGTGCACAGATAAATCATTTTCTGTAATTTGAGGCATGCAATTTTGTATTATTGGAAATAGCTAACATTGCTGGTATCTGTTCTCTGATTTAACTCTTTGATGGTTTTGATTTGAATGCAGAAGTCCCTTCTGTGGAAGGCAACTTTTAAAACATGCTTTTTTTGCATTTAGACTGTCAGATTATCTACTTTCTGAGTTTTTAGTTATTGCTGAATTTAGGTTGAGACATTACCAAGACAGGCATTTATTTTTTCACCACTGTGTAAGATGCAGCTTTTATTATTAATATTATATACACATCCTAGATTCCAAGAAATTTTACTTTTTAGTAATACTGAGAAATACAGAATGGGTTTATGATTAGTGAAAGGTCTGTTAAGCAGTTTTAGTTCACTCCTGTGTCCTCAAATTCAACAGATCATTTCCATGTCTGAATTGTTTACAGTACATGAAAGAGGATTTATGAAATTTATACTTCACTTTCAAAACATTAACCATACCTATAGGTTGTTATTAAAGAGAAAATACATTTCTGACTTCAACAAAAGTCATGTTTTAATATAATAGTTCCAGCATTTAATATGTTATGCTGTTAACATTATTTCAAACATAATGTAAATGCTTTAAGAATGCTGTAAAAGTAATGTAAACAGCATTTATGGAAATTAGAACAAAGTTATGTTTTATGTCATACACTTACAGTAAATACACATTGCAAAGTTAAATGCATAAAGAATTTTCTTTCACAAAATGTCAGCTTTTGTTATTAAAAAGAAAAGGTCATTTGGCATTTAAAATGTTTCTATAGATGGATTCTATACTTTGGATGGACTGAATAAATTCAAATAGATGTTTTCTAAAAGTTAGCAAGAATATAAACAAATGTAAATAAATAAACTGATCCATATTTTGCATTTTCCCCAGAGATACAACCCCCAGATAGAGCAGAAAGTTGGCAATCTGAAAATACATTGTTACATATGCCTAATAGTGCTAATCGTAAATGTTAAGTGCTTAAAAAATTGCTATGATTGGAAGTTTGTTGAAGACATTTGGGAATCCTTCTTCTTTGGTAAAATTAATTAAATTAGGAACATTAGACTTTCATAGTACAACAGAGGGAAATTTTATTATAAGAAAGCTCTCTGCAATGGGTTTATTTAGGAGTACCATGTGTCAGATGGTACCTATTCAAATCATTTTATTCTTTAAACAGATCATATATACCCTTCCTCTATGGGTCATCATGACTAAGCAATAAATCATTTAAATATGCTTAATTTTTTTATGGTTTTATTTGATTCATTTACACAGAGTGACTCAGAAGAAGAATCCAGAAAAATTCTCACTAAAACAAGATTTAAACATATACATTTAATTAAATCAATTTATTTTTTAGTAAAGTATACTGTAATCTAACCTCATGAGGATATTTGCCCATACCCATATTTTTAAGGCAATAGATTCCTTTACATCCATTGCTACCCTGGCTTAGGTCCACACTGACTGTGTGTCTCTGAAGAAGATGAAAATATTAGACTTAGTAGAAATTGTATTTGTTGTCATATAACCCATCTTTATGTTTACAGCATTCATACTGGAATTGTGAGATGGGTTTCCATCTCTACTTAATTCAGAAATATTGAATCTCTGTCTCACAAGACATCCATAGTAATCACCTTGTGTGAAATACTTCCTATCTATTTTCTTGAAACTAGGCTACTGCGTAACCAGGAGAGCAAGCAATGCTGATTCTAAAATAGTAGTAGCTAAAACCAGAAATGAGTTCATTTGTTTAATGTCTAATGTTAAATGGATATGCATTCAAGGAACTGTATTTGGGACCGAATCTATAGCTCATGCAAACTCATTGCTCATACCATTAGACTAAAATGAGATCTCTTCTACTTTCTGTCCTGGTACCATGACTATTGCATCCTTTGTTGGCATATGGGTTCAACTTCAAGAAGAGTCAGTTTAAGTACTCTCATCTGTGACACCTGCAGCCTGGTTATTAGACCACTTGTCAGAAATGCAGAAGACGAAGTTTAATCTCCTTTCACCTACCAGACTATTTCAATCATTAGCTATTATGCAAAAGACTAGTGGTGTAAGTACTACCACTCCCAAAGAAAAGAAGGCAGATAGGATCTTCAATGCACGGGAAGATATTTCTGATATTTTCCTATGGACTTGATGAAGAATGAACTAAATTGCCTTCTGGATACACAGTCAAAAGAATGCTGTCTAACTGAGAAAAACACAAATTCTGCCTACAGATTTTGAAAGTATAGTTTATGTATGTGTTTTATATTATGCCATCTTCTAGTACTATTGATTGCAATGGATTCAGGTTGTTCAATGAGGACAATTGTAAATATGAACATGGAAAGTGGAAAGGGATTTGTTAAGTTCCATTTAATTTATTTAAAGAAGGAAAACATCATGAAAGAAAAAGAAAAGAAGAAATAAACCCATAGTTGATTTTAAATATAACCTACAAGTCCAAGAATTGCAAATACACTGGTGCTATGTGAGGATAATATGTTTTCTTTCTAAGTGCGTGCTACGTTTCAAACGTTTAACAAGTTAAAAACAACACAAGAAAGAAATTACACTGTCAAAATTAATTACTTCTCCCAGCTATCCATTAGATAAAATCGGTATCTATTTTCCATATGACCATCTCAGAGAAAAAAACAACAAAACAAAATAAATATATCTTCAATCATCTGTGAATTTCTCAGGGTCTTGAGTACACTTTCTCCTCCTGGCAGTTCAACCACCTGTGTTGAAGGTGAGTGCTGATATGGCACAGCTGCATAACCTCAGTTCAGACCGCCGTGAGAAGCAGTGGCCTCCCCACTCCTTTGTTGGGAAGCTACATTTGAGCTCAAGCTCTCGCCCTTGGTTGCTGCCTGAGTTACAGTACTACCATGCCTGTGCCTGGCCATGTACCCTGCTGATCTAGACGCTGACCCTAACCTGGGGACTTGACTTCTTGGCTTGTGTTTGCGATGCTTGACCTGCCTTCTCACCCCAGACTTGCCTGGGCATTACTGCAGTGGGGCTGATCCTGGTTATTGTCACTGGACCCGATACTGACTTGCTGACTTCACATCCCAGCTTGACCTGGGACATCCCTCATCACTCATCCCTCACCAGTTTTGCCTGGTGCTCTAGACTCTCCTCTGACTCTGGTTAACGCAACCGGACCTGCTCTGCTCACCTTGTTTGGGTATTGTAGGGCTGGGCCCTTGCTGCTAAGGTCACTGCTGCCCACCTTGCTGTCACTTGGCTCCCAACTTGCCTTTCCTTATGGAGCAGCACATTCTTCCTGCTCCCTGATGTTACTGATAATCACTGTTTATGAAACTATATCAGGGAATGGTCCCATATTTAGTCGTTTTCTTTTCCTACAAAGTCAATTTCTTTTCCTACATTTTAAAAGACATCATAGAAACTAACAGGGTGATTTGTTTTTCAGGTAATGAAATAACTTATTATGATTATTAGAAATAATGAATAGATTAATAACTAGAAGAACAAGTAAATAAGTTACATTAAATTAGAGTCAAATGAATGATACGGTGAAGGGATAGTTTAGAAACAATACTCAAATCAGATGTGGAATTCTAGAATTCAAGATATTTTTGGGGGGGAATAAAAAGCGTATTTCACTCAAATAGTATTTTCGACAGGAAATGTAGCTTGATAAAAATAATATTAATTCACTTACTAATGGCACTGGAGGTATATTTCTATTCAGCTAAAGCAGACTAACTGCCAAGCAACAACAGCATAATCCAGTAGCCACCTTTAAACACACCAAATAAAAATTCACTGGACGTAAAGTATGGATAGTATCCTATAATGCAATTCAATACTAAAATTCTTTTAAAGAAAAAAATGAAAATGCAAACTCCTAAGACAGGTAGGATAATATAATTAAAAGCATTGTTACCATATAAGGTCTAAGCTCACAATTCCTCTTAGTGTTGTCTTAAATGTGAAATATTTCTACAATTTCTAAAATAAGCACAAAATTTAGAAGTTAATGGTTATCTAAACACTCTACCTTGAATTTATACATGGTTGACATACATAACCCTGGCTAACGACTGTAAAAATAACAAATTGAAGGAACTAGCTTTATACATACAGTATGATGGTTCTAACAGCATTGTAGGGTGTTTCAGCTGTTACTGATTTGATGTGTAGTTAGTAAGAGAGCTTCAAATGGTGTAAGTAAATCATAACTCAATCATATATGATGTAAAAGATGAAATTATAATGAGATAAATTGAAAAAAGTTAGAAATAGAGAGTTATAAGCAATTAGGGACCCTGTCATGAAATTCAATTTTTACAGTCAGAGCATTTCTATAAATAAACTTCATAAACTTCAGGAAAGCTAATGTACAAAAAAAGATATAATGCAAAACATAATGGTTTTTTTCTATTCAACTTAGATAAAAGTAAACTGGTACAAACAGGATTAATCTCACCAAACTTTCAGCTTTGAAAAGCCTAGATGCCTAGCCTCAGCAGCTCATCTAGACTCCATCTGACCTTAGGGGGAAGGCAGGCACCCTAGGTGGTTTCACTCTCTGTTTGACTCCTACCTGAAGATGCCTACCTCTCTCCTCCAATTTTAAGTGCAGCCTAGATGTTTAGCTGTGCTGCTGTACCTATCTACCTGTGGTCTAAGAACATAGATGAAACAAAGCTTGTAGGTAGAGACATAATACCTTTATCTTTAGAGGACTAGTATTCTAATGCATTGGTCATTGGTCTAGCATGTTAGTATTACACAGTTAGTATTACAGCTGGTTGGTGTTATCATGCCTCTGCCTTCATACATTCTTCAGCTTAAGCTAGATCCTGTTGGAAGCAGCTAAAGATGAGGTGAGTCACACTCAGTGAGCGCACTGGTATGGAACTTCAAAGCACCAGTGCACATACTTGCAAAGAAATACTAACTTCTGTAGTTACAGATATATAATACAACCTCAGCTGGAAAAACAACAACAAGAACAAAAAAGCATGCCGGTGTTTAGGGTACACATAAATGAAGATTAAAGAAGCGCTGACTGCAGTACTTGGACAGTGAGAAAGGGCTGAACAACAATAAGCTCCCTAGCCCATTATAAGAAATGTAGGTCCCTGTGGTGGTAATGAGCTGGAAAGAGGATTATAATATCCTCACCTACCCTACCTACCAATCCAACTGTACTGAATACTGAAACAAGGTTTGCTCACAGTCAGGTAGCTGTACAATTTGTACTACAGGAGCCAGAGATCAGATCTGATCTGCTTTCTTTCTGTCTTGCACCTCTGTGCGTGCACACACATAAAACTGCTTCTGCACTATATACCTAGTTTGACAGATCAGGTGTCACCACCTGTTCTCTAGTCTAATAGGTGGTATCCATACTTCTGAAAAGTTTATCTTTTTGCACAATGAAGATTTGCCCTAGAGTTATTTTGTTCTTATTTAACACTGAACTAAAATCAGTAGTACAGATGAAATTGTTTTAAGTAAGTCCTTAATTCAGTCATCTTTGTAAATGCCCAGCAGTAATGTGTTCCATATTTTCTGGATTTTTGATCAATTTCATAAAGTTTCCCTTCTGCTAAAATTTAATTTTTAGGATTATTTAACCTCACTTATAGGGAGGTTTCATGCGTTATGAAGTTAATATTCTACCTTTAGATTCCAGATCTTGATATAAGATGGAAAAGGGCAGGGGTTGGCCTGATAACAGATACACAGTATTATTACTTCCATTTCACTTATTTTCTGTTTCTAAGATAGCAAGAGATACTTGAGTATGATTGTCTGATACTGGAAACTTTCTCAAGAAAAAAAAATGTTCTCTTAATTTGGTTGTTTGCGCATGTTTTTGTGGGCTTGTCTAAACAGTTTGGTGTAGAGAGCAGCTTATAAGCACAGCACACGCTGCAAGGTGTCAGAATGGGACTTGTCCATGATCCAGCAGCTATTAAGTCATGTTTGCAGGGAACTGTGCCTGTGTTAATGAATCCTTCCTCTTACCTGATTCTCTAGATACCCCAAAGAGTATAAACTATGAGAACTGTGACATGACTGGCTTATTTTAAGATCAGGAAGCTTTCCTTGAAATTGAAACGTCTGCTTACAGCAATAACTGTCCATATTCTTAGTGGCTAAATATGCATTTATCTACAACTGTGTAGAGTAAAATTAATCTTTCTGAATTATATTATTTTAAGCTTATATTTTATTTCCATCAAAGGAATATTATTAGTTGAGCAGTAAATATATGAAAACTGTCAAAACAGACACTTAAGCAAAGTAAAAGAGCTAAAACAAAATTTGCTTTTTTGGGTTCTTCTGTTCAGATTTCATGAATGCTTCAGATACAAGGAAGATATTTTTTCTATTTTCCCTCTCAACATTACATTCTGTT
This sequence comes from Nipponia nippon, assembly GCF_047370975.1. Classification (NCBI taxonomy): domain Eukaryota; kingdom Metazoa; phylum Chordata; class Aves; order Pelecaniformes; family Threskiornithidae; genus Nipponia; species Nipponia nippon. Next base: position 19,170,091 of record NW_028262347.1, on the reverse strand, counting down.
CTTGAAAACTATATAGTTGTAGGGATGTAAGTTGCAAGGTAGAAAGAGAGTCAAACTAAATTTCAGTTAAGTGATTTTGCCCTAGGAAATTCAGGATTTTATTCAACTTTGTAGAAGTACATCCATGCAACCTATCTATTTTTAATTGAAACAAATAGTTTACAGTTTCAGCTGAGAATGATAAAAATTGTTTTTTCAGGGAAAATAATGATTCCTTAGGCACAACCAAAACACATTTTTAGAACTTCTTTTAGAAGACCATGCAAAGTCATTTAAAATGTTCATTAAAAAAAAAAAATCCCTAAATAGAGTATTCTTGAATCTGTAGATAAAAGAGCCAACTTAAACTGAACCGCATGTGTATGAGTACAGCTGGTCAAATTCTAGAGCAATCATAATTTTGTGGTTTAATCTGTTAAGACAACAGTTTTTATTAATACTCATTTGTTACTTGTGAGAAGTTGCTGACATAAATTGATGATTAAGCTGCTGTGACCTTCACTGAACCTTAGTAATTCTCATTTGCATTCTCATTAAAGCTGGGTTTCAGTCTCTATTTTTTCAGATCTGTAATACCATCCTACTCAAGTCTTTATAAAGTCTTCCTCAAGAGCAATTAACTGGTCTGATAAAAAATGTTTAATTTATATATATTAATAATGAGAAAATGTTTAAAAGGCTACAGATACCAAGTTAAAATATAGACAATTACATATCCTTACACCAAAGCTTATGGATTATTTTTTTTTTCTAAATCAAGAGAAATTAAGAGTGAAATAGTGGAATAGTATTGAAAATGGCCATAGGGTAGTTATTATTTGGGATAATACAAACTAGTTCAGTATTCTTCTGTGAATTCAGTATTCCTGTTTTATATGTACCTTTTAATATGTTTGTTTAAGTATTTTATATGATTTTGTGGTGGACAGTTAAGCTGAGCAGTTTGCCAGAATTAATTTACTGAGCCTTTCTTCATAAAGGAATGGATCTCTTCTCAAAAACACGTCAACGAAGACACAAGTTTAGTGATAAAGGCCTGGACCCGATAGTTTTCTGCATTTCAGTAAGAATCAGCAATGGTGAGGCTGGTGCAAGTACTGTGCATTTCCTTCTCAAACATAAAGATTAATAGAACTATTTTTAAAGGGTCCTTGATATCAGCATGTAATAATTCTTTACAAAGGATGTGATGTCATATATCCATCTGAATAATTCTGGAATCTAAACAGGATTATGGCTCCATATATCTGCAATGCACAAAATTCATCCTCAGAAAAAAAGTGTTTTCAAAAAGGAACAGAAAATTTTGTCTTCAGAATCTTAGCCTTTTCCATATATTAAAACAATCTACATCTTATTTCTAGTGGCATGCTGACAAGTGACCTATATGACAAAATATATTCAGAGAGTCTCTGGTGTAGTAAAGAATGTCAATACTCTTAATTTTGATTTTACGTTACTTTCAAAGACAGAAAATCTGCAGAGGACTTACATGGAGAATCAGTATTTAAACAGAGACAAATGTAATAGCTGTTTACCAAGCCTACTTTAACATTCATCTTTAACTTAAATTCATTTTTAAGAAATAGATGTATTTCTAGTATCTCTATTAGTTTGAAGGACCTAGAGAAGTCAAATATAAACAGCTTATTTTTCAAAAAAAGATTCTCTCTTTAAGGATTATAAAAATAGGCTGAAATTTTCTTAAGACTCTTTCTTTTATGTCAGTTCCTATAAGAAAACTGAACCTTGACAAAAATAATAATTAAAAAAAACCCCAGCACAACCCCCAAATAGGTTCAGTTAATACATATTAGAACATCCTGAAACTATTTTAAGCATCATGTGCTTAGTGAAAGTGCTGATAGGGTATTTGAAATGATTGACCTAATTAAGCACATATTAAATGTACTCAACAAATTCTAACTAATTCAATATCCATGACTGAGCAGAAAGGAAAGTTAAGAGCTAGATGAGTAAGGCAACAGAAATATGTACACCAATGATGCCTAAACTGGAATACAGTGAAAAGTATTATATTCCAGCCCCACAAACTTAAACAAAATCCCAAACCCAAATGACTAGATATTATGACTTTACATTGCAACTTTAATTCATATATACTTTCAGAAGAGTTAATAAAGCAATTGAAATCCATGTTCAATGTCTGTGTAAATATAATCCAATTTACTTAATTAGGTAAAACTATCATGAAACTGGCTACATTTCTATGCCTAGGATGTATTAAATTTTAATAAATTTTTTTCTGTCCAACACTGACAGTTTCAGGTTAAGCATGGATGGAGCCATATGAGTTATAACACCTACATTTAGACCTCAGTTTTCTGCCTGCAACACAGCAATCCATATTGTGCATCCTGACTCTACCAGGGCCATTCCAGTAACCAGTTTTATCTTTCCTTTCACATTTGTCTCTTCAGTCTGGGCAGCAGGAAGAAGAAATGTGCTAAGGTAACATCATCGGTAGATATTGTAAAAATTTTCATGATATCCAACTTTTTCCCAGTAGGCACTCAAGAATAAGCATTTACAGTGAACAAAGAACCACCCTTCTGACATTAAAACCGGGAAGAAGAAATATGGCGTGTCTTCTAACTTGCAGTTATTTAGAACATAATAGTTTTCATAAAGATTAAATAACATTTCCAGCCCCTCACCCTCATGTTTTTCAGGGGTGGGAAACGGGGTCTATGTGAGTGTCTACTATGTATCTACCCAGGTATCACACTGAGCAGAACTGCATTCTTATTTAGGTCATAAAAAACTTAACTTGTCTGAGGTTAATAGTACTAATTAGTATTAGTACTAACAGGAAAAAGAAATGAACACTTAAAGACTGATATCACTATTCTGTAACTGTTGTAAAGATGTATGGAATATGAGGCCACTTAGTTTAGGCTGCAGTATTCCTAAATACCTTGTGTCACTTCCATTCTGAATTATTTTCCTATTGTAATTAAATTTATTAGGTTAAGACCTGCGTCTATGGGAGTTTGCACATTATAACGAATATATAATTTCTAATTTTTGCATATTCTAATATTTGTTTCGTAGAAAGTCTTCATTTAAAAATAAATTGATTATGCAAGTGACAATATACTGATATTCTGTAGTAATACATTATCATAGAGTATGCTGAATAATTCAATATAAGACTTCTTTCTCAGATATGAATATGCTTTAACAGTACAGAAAAGTGTATGCATATACAGAAAAGTTATGTATAACCGTGCAGCACTAAATTATATTTTGTTGAGATCTTTGCATTCTACATTTTTGTTAAGTTTTACAGCTATAGATGATATTTGCATGATTAAAAGCTGCTAATGGCGAAAATGTTACATGAGAGGTACTTTTCTGAACAAGAGAATGAGGGCTAAAGCAAGGACTACTTCCTAAATACAGGCTTGCAGGCAATTATTCTTCAATAAAAGCTAAAAAAATAATTTTGCTCAAATATTCAGATGGAATCTGGTCACAATACTTGCAGAGGATATCTAGGCATCATTAGAAAAGTGAATGGGGTATATTTATTGTAGAACATTTTTAGTCACACAGTTCATCTTCAAGAACTCATTTCCTTTCATATTTTAAAGTTAAAAGCATGAGATAGATTGCACATTTACTGATATGCAGGCAATCTTGGTGAGTCAAATGAGTTTGAAACCTTACATTGCTAAGAGCTTTGCAGTTGAATATACCCTATGGTTCAAATATTTTAATGAGAGTTCAGTGTAGTCTGCACTCTGAGGGACCTGGTCTTGCCAGACCAGTGACTGAGACACACTAAGTTTTTAAGCTTGGGCCCAATTACCTCTCTTTTATACCAAGTTTTACTTAAGTTAAAGCCAACAAGAGTAGGAGTAGTAGTGCACTGAGGAAACCAGGCAAATTGATCTCATGTCAGCATTTTTTTAGAGGCAAAGATTACTAGGAAGAAGATTAATAATAATCTCTGAGTAATAAATGGAGTGATAAAACCCTTTAAATAATAAAAAGTGATGACCATATGAATAACCTAGCCCTCATGTTGTGAAAATAATCTAAAACCTTATAAAGTACTATTTTTACAGAATACATCTGTATTGCCAGTAAACAGATTCATCCAACTAGATTTAATGATTACCCAACATGCTGCAATATTTTCTTGATTTTATGTATTTTTACATTGGTGCCAAGTTTTTAATGGTTTAGAATACAGTTTAGTAATGACATACACAAAATATTACAGGCTTATTTTGTGCTTATAGAATGTTTGTGCACATTTCATATATTATAGAAACTTCAAAAAACAAAACACAGGAAATACAGTTTAAAAATATCAGTTCTGATTTATTCCTAAACTTCATATACTCTAGGCATGATTGTACTAGTTTATCATTTGGAAGATGCCTTTCTTGTTTATTTAATTGCAACCAAGAGGCAAGATACATAACTGAATAGGCATCTAAATAATGTCTGTACATGATATACAAACCTTACAGGATAAGGCAGTCATTGGAATCTTAAAACAAATAGGGGAAAGGAGAAATAATTTAAAACAGGAAATTCCTCAGACAAATTCATCCCTTCAGTTTTGATTCCACGCCAGTTCTGTACATGCTCATTTTCAAGCCAAGCTGATAGAATTCTCACAGAAACAACCCAGAAGATTCCAGTAGTAACTAGTCTGAATACAAATTTTGGACATGATTCAGCATTAATCTCTCATCTAATCTCAAAGTGAATATCCTAATCTAATTTTATGCAATACATAATTGTAGGAGAATATTATGGAAGCCCATTTTGCCTCTGTAGTTTAAATGAAAATTTTATTTTAATTGGTAGCATTGTAGTTATGTTTGTTATTTTGTAAATTATAAAGAGTAGGATAGCTAACAAATACTAAGGTCTTTAAAGGAACAGAATTCAAAAAAATACTTAAAATACCATTTTTAGAGGATTGTTCCAAAAGCAGAAAGGAAAACTGTCTGTATCAGTAAAAAAAGAACATTGCTGAAACCATGGCAATAAAACCCAATATATCTCATGACATGTCCTTTTACAGAAAGATAAGAGGGAATTAACGTGGAGTTAAATATAATTAACAATGATTTCTCTTTCTTGCTTTAGCGTTCATTGTAATTAAACTGGAATCTTTCTTTGCAGCAGTTTGTGTACTGAAACCAGGCGTCCTTCTTTGTGGGATATTAATGACCGCATAATTACAATAATTTCATGTAGGCTATTAATTAGCTACGGAGTACAATACTAGTAAGTGAACCACTGCTTTCTGCAGGAAAGAATCCTAACTGTTCAAATCGTGTAACTTCTCCCTATTTTGCAAGAACTATCATCTAATAGTTAGTCATCAATTTCTTACTGACCTTGATGCTTCAAGTCCTTAACATACTCACACTCTTTTAATCATTTTAAAATGCTGGTAAGTAAAATAATTTTTCTAGATTATCACCTACTACTATATAATTGTTTTAATTTTATTTACCTTCATTGGATCTCACTTCTACCTTTCAAACCCAGAACTTCTTGGCTTAAATTGCAAAGCTCTCACAAAATTAATGGTACCTTCCCTATCATATTATCTTCCTGCAAGGCGAGCCTCTATGTTTTAGCTGCCAGTCACACTAAAGTGAAAAATCAGATTGTTCTACATGTAAAGAATTCCTAGTCAGAATCTATGAAGCCAGCATCTCCTCCACTCTTAAGTTTCTCCCACTGTCATACACACTGGCAGAAAAAGAGTACTAAAAAGCTTAACAACCAAGTATTTCACACTACTTGTTTGTGCTAAAACCTCTAATTATCTTTGTTATCCACTATCCTTTCTTTTAGCTTATCTGTTATTTGTCATCTTCTAATCTTTTAAGTTATTAGCTCTTTAAGGTACCCTATTTGAATGGTGTCCTAACAAATGAAGTCTGAACTAATTGAGTTATCCATTACCAGCCATTAATGCAATACATACTAAATATATTATTATTACCACAACCGCAAAAGGTTATGTGCATTCCTTTATTGCCATGCCTCTACTTTAGAACCCTCAAGCAACAATTAGGGGATATTTGAGGTAAATGAGGCACAAAATAACTACTGTGCCTTTCTGGCCTTAGCACAGAAATGTTGCAAAGCTGCTTAAAATGAGCTCACTGAAAGAGGACAAATTCCTGACAGCAATGTCATTTCCCCATCCTCCCTTAGAAAATGGCCCCTCTTTGACTGTTGGTCGAAGCAGCAGTGACTAACCATTTCTAAAATTTGAGGAAGGATGCTTTCCGGAAGCAGCACAAGCAGAAAGGCAACCACTGCCTTCCTACTTAACGTAGGGAGAGAGCAGCTTAGGAGGAGGCAAGCCATTCCCTTTAAAGAGCTCCCTGCTGTGTTGACTCAGTTCTAAAAACCACAAACATGAGTCAAAACATTAATATCTTGCTGAGAAATTCAGATAATGAAGAAGGTTGGTAAGCTGTTTAGCATTAAACTCAGTAGTTAATAAATACTATATCTCATAAACATAAACACACATGACCCTTTGTCTCCTTCTGATCTTAATGAAAGTATTTCCCCTCCCAGTTTCTTGTCTTTTCATCATTAGTTTAGAAACATCTATAAGGGGCTTCTCAACTCAACACGTTAAACTATTGCTGAATTGTTGATTTTTGCATTTTGGTTTCTGTAATTAATATTTTTTTCCTGTTTATGGACATTAATAAAGGAAATTAGCACTTGTAAGCATGATTTCTATTTATGAAGTTTTTCATCTTATAGATAAAGCAGCATTAGAAAATGTCACTGGCTATTTAACAATTGTTATCCAAGATACCGTATAAATGTGGGTAACTCAAAGCCAAATGTGTATTAACTCAGGATAAGTCCAAAGTTTAAGAAGAAAACCTGAGTATTAAGTTAACTGGAAATAAGAAGATGTTTGATGAAGAACTTGACAGAAACTCTATTTGGAAGTACGAAAATGACACAAGATAAATCTCTTTTTTCAGAATTGATCTAAGATACTTCCTGCATTTTAATTACTGAACTCACACAGCTCACAAAGATGTAACCTAGATAACTTCAAACATGGTAAAATTAACACAACAGTCTCAGAAGCCAGACCTCAGCGTAGACTACATAGCAGATAAGTATTTATCCAGCTTTTCAGACTCTGTAGTCTGCTCCAAGCCACATATGGCCATAGCAGAATCAGTAAAAGCTCTTCTCTTAGACAGGTTAGAGCTAGTTTGTACCTAGATGTAACCATAGGAAAATATGCAGAACCTCATCTGTTAGGTGATTCAGTGACCTGGTTATGCATCCTACATGACACAGTCTCTGGACAGACATTACTTGGAGGAAGGACGGAGTCTGGTTTTCACCTGCTTCTTCTCTGCCCCAAAGACTCTTCAACTCCATTTTGCACAGGGACACCATTACCCCAGAAGAGGTGAAATAGTTCATCCCTCGCCTCTTCCATGAATCCTACTTTACATGGGCCATTGTTTGGAGAGGTTTTAGGTGGGCTTAAAAGCTCTCTTCAAGGAAGAGAAGGACAATGAAGGCAATTGGAGAGTATGTGTTGAGAGTATGTTCACATGAAATATTTAAGAAATAAAGTATATATTATTTGGATCAAGGACAGTCATGCAAGTTTACAAATTCATGTATTAATTACCAAATTTACATTTAAAGGAATTTTTACCATCCAGTAAAAAAACAATACAACTGTGAGCCCCGCATAGCAGAAAAGACAGGCTGCAGGCTCGGGTGAAGGTGTAGAGCAGGGCCTACAAGTGCAGAGTGGCGCCACTGTGCAATGCTCACCTCTGCCCCAGCATTTTTCATCTCTGTATACTGCCTGTTGGCTGTTAAAAGTCTTGTTCTCACCCATTTACCAGGAGTATTTTTAGTCCTGATACCAGTAGCTGTGTAAGTGTAGTTACACTATAGGACATAAGAACTTTTCCTCCACCTCCTTATGGAGTCACCTGATATTCAAACTGTAGCATTTCTTATCATGAGCCACTACATTTTGAAGTTTAAAGATCTAACAAAGATTTTCTACCAGATTAAGAGCTTTGCTTCATGCCAGCTAAATTCTTTTGTTTACCCGGCTAGCCTGAGTAACCTGCCTGCTCAATGCCAACTGCCCCAAGGAATCTGGCTATTTCTGTTTTAAAGAGTTGACTGACTTTTGTGCAAAAGTGTAGCAGCAGGTTAGAAAGAGCACTTCACGTGACTGATTTGTTACATTTCTAGGTGAGACAGTGCTATGGATTTCATGTAAAGGAAGCTGAGATGAGAATTACTGGAATAGGAAGAGAAATAAACAACTCTGTTTAAATAAGTCAGTTCTTTACAATAATGGAACCAGAAGGATCTTTTTCATTTTAAATGAACATCTTAATCATTGGGAAATTTTGCTGCTAGGGCAGTGGGCAAGGAGAGCAGTTTATGTTTTTCAGACCTGCCACTAAGTTATACCCATATAACCTTGAAGGCTACTTTCACTCAGCATCTAAGCAAAAACCACTGTGAACAGCATTAACACAGTCACTACTGTGAATTACACACTTGGAACTCCTCTGTTTCCAAGTGGTTGGGATTTTTCTACAGAGACCACATTACTGAAAGAGGAAACTTCATGCACTCACAATTCAAAATATTGTAGTTCAGATATCAACTGCTCAAAGCAATAATTATACGTCAAGTATTCCTATATTTTCACATAGTAACAACCTTTTAATACAATATTTAATAGTTGGAGAGATATAAGAAGGAAGCACAAAACCAAGACCTGAGAAATTTAAACTACAGAAAAGGATGAAAAATCATGTCCTAGTAAAGTCCTAATTCAATAGTTCAAATTAAAAATCTAGTCCTAAGCCAGTACTGCAAACATATTAATTTTGTTGCAAATTGCAAGCATATAAATAAATATCAGCTCAACAGATTCATATTTTTTCAAATTGTTTTATGCAGACATGTACATCTATGCTGTTTACCATGCTTTCACAAGTAAAAGATACACAGCAGAAAGAAGGATCAGACAGGACATCTTGTAAATATACTTCAGAAATAAGCAGAACCCTGAAGTTTGAAGGTTCTCAACTGGCAGGTGGTTTTGACATCTCTGATTTTCAGGAGAACATGTGCTACCATTTGCAAATTTGATGCTTTTCTTAGTCCACAAGTAAATATTTCATAAGCCATCACTTCATGCCTTATTTCTATTGTGTTTTTATTTAAACTTTTTATATAATCACACTAATAAAATACACTCTGTGTTCCCTAGTGATCAAGTAAGTACAGCAAACAGGTCCATACTGCATCCTGCTGGCTACGAACTCTTGTCAGGCCTTCCAGTATGAAATTACGAGTTAGGGACACAGGATTTATTTAGTGCATTCTTAGCATCCCCTATCATTATATACAGCTGAATCACTGATATCCTGAGGCAGTGAAAAACCTCAGTAACCAACTCTTCATACTGTTGGTGCACGACGTTCTGAAATACACAATGAACTTCTGATTCTCCTTAGCCCCAGGCTAGGCTCGTTACAAAGGTTGTTCTTTCTCTGCCCTACTTTCAGTTCATTTTATCATGCAGAGCTTAAAGCCATTCTTCTAATTTATTTATTGGTCTGAACACCAAAGAAGCTTTCTAATGCTATGTGCAACCATAGCTGCTTTTGAAATAGATTTTAAACTTAATATCCTGCTGAAACTAGTAGGCATAATACTTGAGAGTGTGTGAAAAATACTGACCAAGCTAAGGATTTAAAAATATGTATACTCAACAACAGAAGGTAAAATTAATAGAAAAGAGAGTGGCACTGTTGACTTATCTATTGAATTCAGAATTCCGTTTGCTTAGTAGCACAGATAGTAAGTAAAGTAATGGAGATGTTAATTACATATTTTCTCACACCACTGGCCCTGCAAGGTAGATGGAGATTGCAATTAGCAGACTTTCTCCCTGTAATCCTGTTGATTGTTCTCAACAAAACTAAAAACAGAGAGAATTAGGGTGACTGCACCACTGAATCCACACCAGAATCTGAAAATAATAATTCTCCAATAGGGACACCGAAAAGTTCGGCAGTTTTGAAAATGCCAGTAAATGCCTACAACCACTCAAGTACAAGAAAAGAAGCTGTCTTTGACTCTTAGGAAATGGATTTACCTATATACAGTACTTAGTGTTGTCCAATAAAATGGTTAAACAAAACAAGTCACTTCAGGTGAATGAAAAACGTCTTATTTCCAACAATATTACAGAGAACATTTGTTTGAGGATGAAAGTGTATTAAAACTTGCCGCTTTGAAAGCACAACCTGCAGCACTACTGTCATTGATACTGGAAACACAAAATGTGAAGCTTAAAACTAGTTCCAATTTAAAGTAACTAAGCAAAATCATTAGAAGTTATTAAAAAACCTCATGTGTACTATATCAAAAGCACACATATGTATGCATAAATATATATACCTAAAAAGCCATAAAAACTCAACACTACTTCCAGTCTTTATGACAGATGTTTAAAAATGACTAAAAGCCCCTTCAAATGGTGTCTTAATAACAATCTCAGATGAAAAACAGTATGAATATTCTCTTAGCTAAATACTGTCTCATGCTCACTCTTGGAGGCATTACTTGACGGTCTATGTGTTGAAATTTATGAACAGTATATTCCAAACATACAGAATGCTTTGGTATAGGAAAAAAACAAGTCTTCTAAGAACTGTGGACTGCATTTGGGTGGTTTTCCTATTTCTTAATGACAACAAAGATACAGTAATTCTACTTTTATTAAAGATAATCAAAGTGAAAGACTTTCACATTCCTATCTCCTAGTTCTTGCTAAAAATACATATTTAATTTTAAGTTATTCCAGCACCACAGCACTTTGCTAAAACATTAATGAAAAATTGAGGTCAAATTTGCAAAACCCATTAGTGAAAAAATTCCAACTTAAAACATTTTAAAAATAAACAATTGCCAAATTTTCGGGTTTCCATAAGTACTGTATTAGGAAAGATCAAAAAAAGAAAAGATTCAGTAGTCTGAATTAAGTCACCATTATGAATTTCATATCCTTGTTAGACAACTTTTGTCCTTCCTAAGTGATCTTAGGCAGAAAAATGACCTCCTTTAGGTTTACGCTCTCCCTGTCTGAAGTCTAACATAACTGATTTTTTATTGCTGAAAGGTTTTGATTGCACACTGACTGGAGAATCAGATTCCACTTTCAGTTGCAATGGCACAAAAGCAGTCATGACTGCGAGTTTTTCACAGTTCTTTGTGGAATAATGCTGAGAGATACTAAGATTGTTTACAATTCACATATCAAATATATGTTTTAGCCTGTGTTCTTCACATCCTTCCTTAAGCAATTGAAGACAGCTGACACAAAGTCGACTCTTAAAATGTTGTAGGCTATCAGAGATGGGTGCTAGAACAGTTGGAAATTTCTGGGTAGTGTTTATAGCATGACTGGGGAATGAAGATAGGATATGTCCACAAGTGAGCAGCACCTGGGCGTGGGTAGGATGGGAAAATTTTGTCTGGGATAATCTCAGATATTGTGGTTTTAGCAGAACTGTGACCAAAGTGTTTGATCCTAAACCAACAGAGAGATCAGCTGAGCTGTTGCCTCTCTGCTCTTCTCATCCAGGAATAGAGGTAAAATGAAGAGCATGACCATAGTGTCTGAAGTCAAATCCCAAATGACCAACATCATTAAACCTATTTTCTATCACTTTGTAATTTTTTACTCCTGAAAAATGGTACTGTCCCAATCATCACAATTAGGTAACAGTTTTCCCATTTGCATAGTACATAGAAAATAATGACCTAAATTATAAAGGAACACAGGATCACTGTCAAGAAATAAATTCACCATGTGGTAAGGTGGGTAGGTAGCTACTTCACAGTACTGCTGGATGCTGATAAGTAAAAAGAGGATTGGGTTATTCAGGCAGCAAAACAGAACAGAACCTGACCCCTATTGCTCTTCATGAAAATTAGTAACATCTGCTTTTTCTCTACTCCAATGTGAGTTGAACTTTAAAGGCAAGTAACTCCATCTCTTTACCTCACACTCAAACATGAGTTCAGGTTCAACTAGTTTCTCTTTGTGAGTAATAAAACATTTATACTCAGAGAAGTACACTTCAAAGAAATGAAGAACTAAAGTCTTCTAAAGGAGCATGTCAGGGCAAGTCTTTGTTAAAAAGCAATTTAAAAAAATAGAAACAGGGCATTTTTATTCTATATACTGTTTGTTATTAAATTAACAAAAATGTGGGTTTAATTTGGTTCATCAATTCAGGGTGAGGTAGTCCATAAAAAAGGATACTAGCAGTTACACAGCACATCTGGGACAGTATTCTCAACAGCACTTAATACTGGTATAATTCTGCTACCGTTAATATTTACTAGGACAAAATCATAGGTGCTTTTGAAACCACAGTTTCATCTCTGATCCTTTCTGCTTTGGACTTCATATCACTTCATAACAGGTAACTTGCACATGGTATAGCTTAATATAATATTTTCTGCTCCTAGATGCATCACAGCCTTTTCACCTTTGAGATCTCACCTACTCCTTAAGATATCTGAACACCACAGTAAAAACTGAACTTTCTCATGTTAGATTCTATGGTAGAAACATCAGCAAAAAAAATTCAGGCATATGAAAGACGTAATACTGATTGCTATTATCTTGTGCTTGTTTGCACTGTTTATATTTTATGAACCACATGTTTCAGTGTTTCTGCTGCTTGCAAGGGTTGAAAATGATCATTTTTCTTGGTTCATTATGTGGCTGTTAGAGACTGCTTTCCGTTGAACCAGTGGGCATTGACTACTGTGAGAGAGAAAGTAAAGTAGGTTATGCTGGTACTTTTGCAGGTATCAGACTCTCTGAAGTACTTGGGTTTTGTGTCTTACATAGTCAGGGCTTAATCACACACAAGATTCTCCATCAGGAAAAGGTTTTCCTCTTGTCAGATGGACAGAAAACCTTGGCTCCTCTATTGTCCAGGACACAGTCTACTTTGTCTTCTTATTTGGGAAGTACACCTAATAAAACTCTGGTTTGCATTCCAGGATAAAACTTGACTTTTTAAGAGACTGAGAGCCTTTGCAGTACCTGAATTCCTCTTGCTGTATTCTTAAAGCACATTTTTGTTGTGCTACTTCATCTTTTACCAGGTCTAAAGTTCATTACAAAGTGCTGAGAAATGTTCTACACTTTGCATGTGGTTTCATTGACCCTCCTGAGCTAAATTTTTATGGCATTACTGGCTAAAATTACAGGAGAGTGAACCTGAAAACTGGCTTGGTTCTGTTCCTTTAAATTCTGTATTCCTACAACAAAACAATCTGAATTTTTACAGTAAATTCAATGTTTCATTTCATTCTTGTTTCCAAAACATGATATAACATTCCCTTGGCTCAACATCAGTTTATACTGAAATAGATGTGAATGAACCTACACGCACTGAAGATTCAGAAGAAAAGCTGTCAAGCCTACAGAAGTCCTACAAAGAGACTGAAAAAGAATCTTTAATGTTGGCCACTTGGAACAAACTGCATTGCTATTATTGATCAGGATTGAAACTAAAAATATTACAATTTAATACTAGCCAAAGAGAACCAAAAAAAAGGAAAACCAGAAAAAAGCTAAAAGCTAAAACTAAAAAGTAAAGCCATGCCAAGAAACTGAATTATTTTCCTGGAAACAATTTAAAACTAATGACTAAAATGAATAAGGCATGGCCCATGACAGGATTTTATTATTTTAATAATATCCTTTTAAAATGCAGTTTCATGATAATGTTAGAGGATATTTTAAAGACCATATAATTTATAAGCCAATGAGACAACATGATCCTACTGTGGCTCCAGATATTTTGTTTCTGAAAAATACAAATTGTAGATTGGCATACAAATTTGTACAGCAGAAATTGAAACTGAATTGCAGAAATCCTAAAAGAAAAAAAGCTACATTAAAGATAAAAGGAGTTGTGATAGGATATACTCAGCTTTTTTCCAATATGGAGAAACGAGGCTACATTTTGGTAATTATAATCCACAGAGAGGTCAGTAAAACTAAAATCCAAACAGCTTGTTGAGACTAATTAAATTTATGTGTTATGTATGCCACACCTATGTTCTCTCTCCACAGTTCTGATCCACCAGTAATGACACTGTAAAATATAAGAGGTCAGGCTCAAAAATTATTCAATGTTCCATCAAATTTTTGTTGTATCTTTATAGCAAGTACTTCAATAACTTAGAGATGACAGAATTTTACTTTTCTGGAATTTGAAAGATTAGTCACATTTCCATTTGATCTACGTTGGTTAAGGCACCCTTGTCAGCAAGGTTTCTTTACATCAGATAATTCACAATACAATGAACTTGCAAAACTAGTGAATTATTAACAATTACAGTGACTCTACACAGTCATCATTTCAAGTCATTTGTATTGCTTTCTCTGTTTACTGTGAATGAAAAAATCTTGAATCAAGCACTAAAATTGAAAATGGAACAATCAAATAAGTTAGGGCTGAATCTCCAGGCTATCAAGATAACTGGGGTTTCGGTTCAGGAAAAGTAACCGCAAACACCAAAATCAAGGCCACATTAGAAAAACAAAGGACAAACTTTTAGTTTAAATTTTATTTATTTTGGCAGAATATACACATATAATAAAATGGTAATATCACAATCTAGCCCTTACATAGCTTATCTTTCTAGTATATCTCACTTATATAAGTAATGGAACGAGTCCCCTCAGAAACTATCACAAACCAAATGAAGCAGGTGACTGGGAAAAGCCAGCATGGATTTACCAAGAGAAATCATGCCTGACTAATTTGATCATCTTCTACAACAAAGTCACATCTTCTGTCAACATGGGGATGTTGTTTACCTGGATTTCAGCAAAGCGTTTGACACTGTTTCCCACAGCCTCCCCCTAGAAAAACTGGCATGACACAAAGTGGTCACAAGTGGGGTCCCCCAGGAATCGATACTGGCTCCCACACTGTTAAACATCTTCATAAATGGTCTGGACGATGAGATTGAAAGCACCTTCAGCAAGTTTGCTGATGACACCAAACTGGGTGGTGAGGTGGACATGTCAGAAGGGAGAGCCATCCTACAGAGAGACCTGGACAGACTAGAAGAGTGTGCTAGCAAGAACAGTATGAAGTTTAACAAAGACAAATGCAAGGTCTTGCACCTGGGACAGAATAACCAAAGAGCCTGGAACAGGCTAGGATCTGTGTGGCTGGGAAGCAGCCTTGCTAAAAGGGACTGGGGGTCTGGTGGGCAACAAGGTGAGCATGAGTCAGCAGTGTACTGCTGCCCCAATAAAGGCAAATCAGATCCTGGGCTGCATCCATAGGGGCATTACTAGCAGAGATACAGATGTGATCAACCCACGCTACACAGCGCTTGTCAGGCCACACCTGGAGTATTCTGTCCAGTTCTGGTCCCAACAGTTCAAGAAAGATGCGGACAGACTGGAGAGGGTTCAAAGGAGGGCCATGAAGATGATCAAAGGGCTGGAGAACCTGCCCTGTGAGGGAAGACTGAAGGAGTTAGGTCTTTTCTCCCTGGAGAAGAGAAGGCTCAGGGGGACCTCATCACAGTATTCCAGTACTTAAAGGGTGGCTACAAAGAGGACAGAGGCTCTCTCTTCACAAGGAGCCATATGGAGAGGACAAGGGGCAACAGGTGAAAGTTGCACCAGGAGAGGTTTCATCTGAATATAAGAAATACATTTTTCACAGTGAGAACAGTCATTCACTGAAACAACTTCCCCAGGGATGTGGGAGAGTCCCCATTGCCAGAGGTTTTTCAGGTGTTGGACTAGGTGCTAGCTAATCTCATCTAGACTCCCTTTTCCATGAAAGGTTGTACCAGAGGATCTTTCGATCCTCTGTTCTATGGCTCTATGATTCTATATCTCTAGATCTCACCCTCTAATATGGAAGGCAATATCAATGCCTCCACTTTCAGATGGAAAACCTGAGGAAGAGGAGTGACGACTATCTTTCAGTAGGTCACCAGCAGAGTTGGGACTAGAATGTCCCAGCTAAAGAATGTTCAGTAATATTCTTTTCAGGTAAATTTTGAAATGTTATTGTGAAGAGACGGTTTCCACCAATTTATTTTCACCTATTTCCAAATTTACTGATTTGGCCAGACCAATGCAGAAAGTCTAAAAAAACTTTTATATTTCCAGTTCCCTGGGGAATCTGTTTACTAAATAATTTTCTCTGTAGCTGACTCAGCTAAATAAGATCTAAATTTGTCCAGAGCCAATATTTACATGAACAAGTGACAGATTTTAAAATATTTAAAATGGGAAGAGGAAACAATTTGGTGGGTTTTCAAAATGAGGCAAATGAAACCCCATGTAGTAAGATGGTATTTCAAACAGATGTGGAAAAGAACTTAATATCAAACATGGTGAATCCAAGACATAAACATGTCTGCAAGTAAAAGATAAATTTAAGACTACTGGAGATGATTTTGTAATATGTTTAATCTCAAAAAATGATAGGAATATTAATTTAGAAAAAAATGTCCTTGATGCCTCCCCATTTAATTAGAGGTTACTGTACAGGTGGCCATCATTTATGATAAATATTTTTTATTAATTTGTCTATATATGAAAGTACCACACATAACTACTCCCAGTACAGCAGTCATTTAAAGTCTCTGGAATCTTCATAGTTTTGATTGGAATGATATGAATGTTTACACAAGGCAGGGGCAACAGCCAAGTTGATGTCAGCAAAAATGTATCCCCAATAAGGGTCTGTAGTCATTTAACTATTTTGAAAGAAAAATTGTAAATGAAAAGTTAATAACACAATGTTTATACTGGATGCCATAAATTGTTCAATATAAGAAAAAAGGCAATCTGGTCTTTCAAAATAATTGATGTGAACTGTGCAATTTATGAATTGCATACTTATGGTTCTACTAAAAGCTATTTTTATTGGAAAACTATTTACAATTTTATTCATTTAACAAACGTTACTCACTCATCATTCAAAAATCCCAGACAGATGCTTTCCATTATGTCCAAAAGAGCTGAGAATTATTTTATTACATTATTTCAATTATTGTTTGCGATGCCACGTGTCCCATCTTAGCATCTTTCTTTTAAGGAGTAATTCCACAAGTATCTATTACTGAATGTATTATTTCTTCTATTACTGCTATCATTTAAGCCAATAAAATAATTATCAAGCACTAGGTCAAGTGGAAAGTCTTTGCAAAAGCAATTGCCTAGTATGAGGAATGACAGGGATTTACTGTTTTGGATATGTTGCAGGGTCAAGAATAGTGACAGCACATGAAATATTTAAAGAGTAAATATATTATCTCTCATGTCAACTAATTGTATGAATTCACAGACTATTTAGACTTTGTAGCTACATACAGCTCAGTTAACTGAAGGAAGAGTTTGAAATTAATTCATAAATATTTTAACACTTACGAAGTCTTTCATGTCCCTGATTTTTTTTTCTTTTCCAATCAGTTTTTAATAATAATAAATTATTGGTACAGTCTAGATGATGATTGGACAGGCTGGATCATTGGGCCGGGGCCAACTGTATGAGATTCAACAAGGCTCAGGGCCGGGTCCTGCACTTGGGTCACAACAACCCCATGCAATGCTACAGGCTTGGGGAGGAGTGGCTGGAGAGCTCTCTGGAGGAAAAGGACCTGGGGGTGCTGGTTGACAGCCACCTGAACATGAGCCAGCAGTGTGCTCAGGTGGCCAAGAGGGCCAATGGCATCCTGGCTTGTATCAGGAATAGTGTGGCCAGCAGGACCAGGGAGGTGATAGTGCCCCTGTACTCAGCACTGATGAATAAATAGTAACTATTTACAACAGTACTAAAGAACAGCAATAACTATATTAACAAAGATTCACAGTCTTTCTTGCAATATATAAGCTTCACTCACTGCAAGGATAATGGACTATAATTCAAAAGCATTAAAACTTTATACTTGTATTTAAATAGTAATTATACTGATTAAACTATTGCACATTGTCTTTAATATCTGCCTTTTTTTTCTTCAGAGCAGCTGAGTATCTTGCATGATTAAATAGCAAACTCTGGAAAGAAGTCCACTGTCTCTAACCACAAATAACATTTTATAATTGCAGTTATTTTAATTTCGAGACACCATGTAATCTATTAAACACAAAAGTTGAATAAGATCTTTTGACTTTCAATATGCTGTAGCAAGTCATCTGCACATTAAATTTTGTGAAAACTTTGTAACGTTACCATAAAACATGAAAATTGCCTTTTAAAAATCACATTTGTATGGAGATGTGTCCCTGTGGCTTCCTCACATTGGCTGCCAATGACAGAATGCACACCAGAGGTAAATGGAACTGAGCTGCCCACCTGTGTGCTTTAAACACAGTTGTGTGCCAACAGCTAAGAAGTATACATAGAGATACACATATAGGAGTATGTAACATCAAGCTGCTTCATCCTGGAAAATACAATTAATTGCTAAATGTATAAAAAATTTTAAAAAAGAAATTCATGCTCTTACCTTTTATTGCTTCTCTCTAGACTCAAGAGGTAGCTCTTTCCCACAGATTACATTAATACCCAAGGAAGTATGGCCCAGATTAACACAGATTTAGATAGATAATTAAAGCAGGTTTTGATTGTATTCTGCTACAGTAGTGTTCTAATTGTATCTGTAACATTAATAAGTCAGGAATATTTGCAATTAAAAAGTTGAAAATACTGAAAAAAGCAACTAAAATTTCATTTTATTTTTTAGTACTTAATCTCTACTTTTTATATATTTATTTTTCTTCAATAACAAGTTTATTTGGCAAGTATCTATAAAAGTACATTTCCTAAACATCAATATAGTCAAGATCTGAATGAGTTTGTTACCCATTGGCCTACTTCCACCAGTTTTTCATATGAGATCTTTCATTATGTATTGTTTAGAGCAAAGGTTTTAAAGTGAAATACACTTCCTTCTTACATACGGAGAAATACTCTTACCTCTAAATTTAAAGCTATCTTTTGCAAGATATAAAACACCCTTAGCAAGTCACATTCGCTTCCTAAAGTGAACAGATCAACACTGACAAAGCATCCCAGCAAGCAAGGGTTTGATGTCTAAACTTCCTCCCTTCACAGCTTTAGATTCACTAGTTTCTCCTAGAAGCTGTTTCACTCTATTTCAAGCTAATTTGCTAATGTCCAAAGAAATCTTAAAACTCATCAGACAAATGATTTCTCAATAACTATAGTACTGGTTTTTCAATAACTACAGTACTGTTTTTTGTGGTCTATGTATCATCCCATTGGCCCATTCAGTATCACTTCCCCCCAGAAAATTTGTTTGACTGTCTTCATGAAAGGTAGTGTTTCAACTCAACTCAGATTGATCCTCCTTCTATGAACTACAAAATACATTTTAAGATCAGGGTACTAGACAGAATATAGCGTACAAGATTTGTGCTAAAGGAAGCATCCTTGTCCCGTCAAACATCTAAAATGCAGTAGTTAACATGGCGTAATACTGAAATACTCTTGTATGCAGGTTGTAGGGCTAATTTTGCAAGTATCATTTACTTTAATGATACTAAATCAGTATCAAACTGACCAGGTGTAAAACCCAGAGAAGTCCAGGTCTTAAATTATGTAGATAAAGGAAGGCAGAAGACAAACACTGGCAGTTAGCTGGTAATGAGGGGCAATTCCATTCTTCATAGCCAGATCTATGCAAAACACATGGAACAACTGTAAAGACTCTTTACTAGATAAACTGATGCATGCCCACAAGCAGGCTAATCATTGGAAAAGATTAGCACAGCAGCAGAATTTGGAACTCAATGCACAAGGACAGTACCTGACAGGATAGAGGCATCCTTCCTGCCTACACACAACCTGCTGGCTTCACTAGTGCTGCTGTGCATGAACAGCTTTCAGCTTGGCTGTAAGCACACCATGCGTGTCTGACTGCTCTTCTGCATATTCTGTCTTGCACATTCACTTCTGGCTATCTCTTAAGTCAGTAGCCCATCTGCCAGGCAAGTGAGGATGATCTTAAGGGTGAAATTGTGACATGCAAATTAAGTTTTCTCACCTAAATTGAAACGTCCATGATATAGGTATTTTAATATCTTACCTACCTAGATTCAACTGATAGCCAATGGAGAGAAATGGATCTTTCTGGAAATGCCACTTACTGCTTCTCATAAGGCATGTCTGGGAAAGGCTATGTGAATTGCCCTCAGAAGTGCCTTCTTCCTTTCATTAATTATAGAGGAAACCTAGACAACTAGCTCAGATGTAAACATCTGCACTGTGATTGATACGTGAGATGAAGCTCATCCTTCCCTACATTTTGTCATTATAGTGTGGATCATATGTTCAGAACTGTGTAAAGAGGCTGAAGAGCCCCACCACCGTATTGAGGATTGTTTTGCCAGTGCAAGTACTACAAAAGACAGTTTTAATAATGCCTGCTAAGGAGTCAGATTAAGGCTTGGCTTACAAAAAGTCCCATATAGAGACAAGCTGACAAGATTCTTGAAAACAGCCAGTCCCTAAAAGAGTATAAGGAGGCTCTCAGGACTTGACAAACAATACTGACAGACCAAAGTTTTAACAGGGCAAAAGAAGGAAGGGATGGAAAGGGCTTCTTTACAGTTGTTTTTTTTTCTCTCTAGGCAGTAAATTTTGTCTCTCATATGATACGTCTTCATTGAAAAAAGTTTTTTAACTATGTATTTGATCCCATGTTTATAAAATAGAAAAAAAAATATATGGCTTTGCGTATATGAAAATTTTATGGTTATATAATATCTGTGATTAATTATACTCCAGCAAAAATATATCTTTTTTAGTGATGAAGAACAAACCAGTCTTTTATTATTCTACCACACCAGTGAAGTAAGATACTAAATATGAAGAGTGTCTGCAAGAAAGGAGACTACCAATTGAGACTACAAATTGAGTCAATGTAAAGCTCGTAATTACCAGAATATAATTCTAGAACTAAATTAGTAACTTGATATCCATGTCATACTGCCAACATTTAAACCACTTGATCTCCTCATATTAAAAAGTTCTGATATTAGGGCATTAGGCCTGGTTTACCTGAAAAAAATTACCAGAATTATTCTTAATACAATAACATATTTTCCAGAACAGAAGGTCCATATGGCAATTATTTGGAAATAATTACAGCAGAATAATTTATTCTGGTCTATTTCTCTTTTGTAGACATAACTTTGTTCTAATGTACTTCTACTGATTTCAGAAGAATTACTCTCAATTTTCCCAAAGTGAAAGATGAGACTCAAGCTCATTGTTTTCTGATCACCTTCATACGTTACACCTACAAAATGGTATTCAGTTACTAATCTTTGTTGTCTCTACACTTAGAGGTTCCATTCATCAAACTATAATCATCCAGTAGAGAAATTTTCAAAACATCTCTGGGTCTAAGGACAAGACATGCCTTTATCCCTTTATACCCTTCAGGTTTTTTTCCTAAGTATGAAATAATCTCTGCACAGAATATATATGCACTACATTCTTCATTGTCAATTTGGAACATAAATGTGTTCATCCCTCTTATCTAAGGGAAAAACAGGACAAGGAATGGATGAATGTCATTTCAGAAAGATACACATTTTTAAGGAAGCAAAAGAAACCATATTTGCTTCAAGGAGCTATTTTTTTTACATATGTTAGTAGGATACAGATTGTCAATCATTGTCTGCATCCATCTTGATGTCCTCCTTGAAATGCCCGACGTTACACCTATCAGGTGTCAAAATCAACCAGATTACATGATGGAGGGCTCAGAAGGTGAGGTATGTAAGAAATGTATTATTTCCCTCTCAGGCAAGTAGATCAGCTAAATTAGAAGCAATGGCTTAGATGTCACGGTACAAATTGTATCAAACCTGAAATGGTACAGTTGATTTAAACAGTCTAATGTCTGTCCGTGAAAATCTTTACTCCAAAACTCCATCTGATACACAGAAGGCATCATAAATACTTATAATTAATATTTATTTACATAAAATATAAACAACAACAAATGATAAATTTTACCCCCAAGAAAAGAGGGGGCTTTTTTGGGAAAAATAACTGAAGTGGCATGTAAAAATGGCCTATAAGCAAAGACAGTTAGCTGCCACTTATACTGTTTTTGTCTCACAATGACCTTAACCACATCAGAACTAATCTTAGGATTTGCAAACCTTTTATTCCAACTCCCTATATCTACTTATTACAGTGAAACATATTGCCATTCACACAAAAATTATGAAATAATTCAGCATTCTGTGCTTAAATTCTAAGTAAATCAAACTTAACATAGGTCAGCGCTCCCTATTGATTTCAGTTAGAGTAACCCATTTACATCAATTAAATGAGAGCAGAAACAAACCCAATCAATAGCTACTAATCTTAAATATCTCTGCAAGAATTACTGGTACTTTAAAAAAAAACACTGCCAAGATTTTGTTTGTGTGTGTGTGTGTGTGTGTATGCGCACATTTAACTGCAAGAACTTGAATTTGGGACTTTGGCATGTGTGTGTGAAATCTCAGAGAAATACATAAAACATGTTTCAGCAAGTTGCAGTCCTCAAAATTACATAAATTCCAGATGCCAATGGAAAACACAGTACGTTATCAAACAGTTAATGCTTTAAAAACCGCATATTCACAAAGTGGTTAAAATCACATTACAGAGACAATCTTAATTCTTATGTCTTCCAATTTCTGAGTAGTTGACATTGAGACATGAATAACATTGATGGAGTATATTTTCAGCTTATTTTTTACACGAAGAAAATGTTGATCATTGCTTTGAATGTCTGTCTTTCCAACTGGCACTCCTTAATTTTTTAATGTTTTGGACAATTTCTGTCTATCTGAAAAACACAGTCCATTTCTTTCCTAGAAGTTTCATAAAAATGGGTCATTAGGTAGGGAGTTTTACTAAAAGTGAGATCCAGGGAGAACAGAGCTCATAACACACTGTTTGACAGCAACCAGCTGGCCAGTCAGATATGTGAATTGGTCAGCTCATCAATATATGAGCAGCTCTAAATGAGCCACAGTATGTGCTGTCTCTTGCCTAGAGGTTTTCCCATAAGGAGAGAGCTATGCTTATTGCAGCAGGAAGGAAGGAAAGATTTACTGTTATCCCTAAGAAACCAAGTGTCGTTAGTTGTGCTTCTCATGGAACAAACCATTTTCTATGTACTTTTTATTAACTGTCATCACAGAAACCAAATCTTAAAGCACTGGTGAAAGAGTTAACAGGTATTTTCAATCTTTTGTATTTACATACAAAGCGCACACAACCCACAGAGGAAAAATATTTCTCACTCTAATACCACCAAAGTAGGTTCTGAACACATGGGAAATGGTGCTTTGTCTTCACACGGGGGCAATATGGAGTGCCTGCGCATGTGTCTGCATCACCTGCTCAAGGCATTCAGAGTCTGGTGGTAATGTATTCAGTTCTATAGACACATCTGATTTCTTCTCTTGTCTTGCAGAGGGGAGAGTGTAGCAAGCTTGGTGCAGCCCTAAGGCAACAACAGTGACTACAGAGTGAGAACAAATGACACTTTCTCCCCATTCTCTTTTTTTTCTGAGCTGGAAGGAGACTGATGACTTCACTGTGATTTTCTCTGGTTATGATAGTGGTAAGAAGTTGGTTTATTTATTTATTAGGAAAGACAGATAGTGTGTGTTTGTACTTTCAAATTCTTTTAAATAAGACCTGAAGCTGCTCAGCACCATGAAAATTATTCAGTACTTGAAACTAAGCATCCAAAATCAGAAGCAGGCAGAAGAACCCAGCACTTTTGCTTAAGGTTACTCATATCTCACAGTTAAGAACAGAAAATTGACCTCTGTGCTCCTAATCTGGTTATTATATAACCTACTTTAAAACTTGGCTTACCTAATTGTTGACATAAAGTATCATTGAAGCCTGATTATTAATTTAATCAGGCTGATTACATAAAAAATATGCTGGCCTTAGCAATATAAGTTAGTTTAGGTACTATACAATTTACACAGAGCAGTAATTGCAGTTGTGTGAATTTTCTGAAGTGAAGATGAGGCAAATAAGTCTCGTAATGGTTAAACATAAAATAGTCTGCTTGGTAGTTTCATGAATGGCAAAGCTAAATCAAGAAGACAGAGAGAAAGAAGAAAAGCTGTTGGCATGGAAACATAACAGTTAAAAATTTCTCATGCTCTCTCAAAACATGAAATTTTGATAACCAGGTTGGATTCCCTGCTCCTCATAGTAAACTATTTGGTGAAACAAGTGCTGGCATGAATCTTTGACAACACATCATCTTCAGTGGTTGAGCAAAGCCATATGTTTACACTGCACTGTAGTATAACAGCAGAAGTTTCTCAAATTCCTTGGACAGCATAGTGGGGGAAAAACATCAACATTATCACATAAAACTCAGATTTTGGACATCCTGTCATTTTTGACAAAGGTATCACTTGGGTTTTACAGAAGCTCATCTAGCCTTACAGTGCTCAAACATAAGTTAAATTCAGCTCCTTGTTTGCATATGGAATAACGACCATTTAAAATACTTTTCACTCTAAAGTTCCCAGCAGTGCAAATTTCTGGTAGTCACACTTTTTCCTAAAAGGCAGTTATTGTATGAATTGTGTCCCTGACTAATTGGGAAGAAACAAAGTATTCCAACACCTGCACATCCGAATGTACCAGTACTTATTTATTTCAAGAGGAAAAAGGAATAGGAAGCCATTCAAAATAGCCTGCCAGCACTGTTACAAATTGACTTCTGCTTAGCTCAGCTATTTCTTCTGCTCTCAGTGCTCTCTAGGGTTGGCTCAAATGAATGGAGAGCTGTGAAATCAGCCAGAGAAGCATGCTTGCAAGCAGCAGAATATTCTCCCATCAAGTCTTTTATGAATGGCTGCCATAGCAAAATGGAGAATAGTACAATACTTAGATGAGGTCTGGTAATGAACAGATCTATAGCATACATGCACATTTTCTCCTGCATTAACTCTCATCATCTCCAGAATCATCTGTAGGATGAAGCAGCTTGAACTGGAGATCAGTTAACTTTAAAATAGGAAACAACCATTTCATTGTCTCCTCTCTCTCTTACAAGAAAGCAGCAATGGTCTAGACGGAGAAGAGGAGAGGGTTCTGCCACTATAGATTTGGCAGAACTACTAAGGAATTATACATTATTTTAATTTTTAGAGATAGGAAGAAAGTATCAGAATGTTCACTAGTAGGTAATATCTGGTTGGATACCGCTGGGTTTGCAAGAGTAGAAATATCTCCAGGACCTCAACATTTTATGATAATTCACAACAAAGAAAAAACAGTCTGCTAAAGTACAAAACCCCTTCAAGTTTATTGCTGAATAGTGATTCTTAAAATGCCTTATGCCTTCAGAGTCAAGGACGCCCTCCTTTTTTTTTTTTCTTTTGCAAAGCGAAATGTATGCCATGCAGAAGTATTTTATTTTATGACAACTGATTTTCATATGAGGAAAAGATTGTGTCTAGCTCCAAGCCTGGCAGCTGTATTTAAAATTGGGGAAACAGATTCCAAGTATACTCCAAAACTGGGGGGTCCTTCTGCTATGCAGTAGGTCTCTGTGTGAAGAGCCTAAGTATAGAAGGCAACATTTCTCATCACTGTAATTTCCCAAGGCTAGCATCATGAACAGTACCATGATACAATAACTGAACAGTAGAAAAAGAAATTATACTATCTGAATACCTAAGAGAGGAGCTGCAACCAATCATTGCCTTTGGAAAAGATAGAAAACAACTGCTACACTTAAATGTGAATGACACTAGAACAATACTTTTCTTTCTAACCCAAGGTCCATATATTGTCACACTTACAAGTAATGATAATAGAAATCTATGGACAAACTGCTTAGCAATTCTTATCCTAATCTGTAATCACATCAGAAAGCTAGATCAGAAAAAATATCTTCAGGCTTCCTTAGAATTTTATTCTCTTCTTCAAATGCACATGTAATTCAATCAATAGACGTAATGTATGCATCATATTATTAACAGAAAATAGACTCTTCAGTAGTTTCAGCAGATGTTTTACTCCAGGAAGGAAGGATCATTTTTGCTAGCTTGGCTGCTTAACATTTAAATGTAGTGTTCCTGAAATGTATCTTGTCTTTACGAAGAAATAAAATACCAATAGAGCAACAAAAAATTGTACTAAACAACATGAGAATAAGATTAAAATGACTGTCACAATATCTTTTTTAAAATGTTTATTCTACATAGCCATCTAGCTTAACTCTTTAGAAACTGAAAAATAAGAATCTAGGATGTTGGCATTTATCATCCATATTTGGAAAGACTGACAGATTGGAGCATTTTTCTTTCAGAAGAAGAAAGCTATTTGATTAGATACTTAGTTGGGTGAACCATCAGCTGAAGTTTTGACCTGTAATATAATTAAAGAACACTGCAAAAGATGGATATTACCTAATCCTGCTGCATGAATCAAATGTAAGTTGACATATAGGATGTTCAGCTGATACTTGCATTAGCCACCACTTCACAATTTTCTAGGGATAAATGGTTAAGCCATAGCTGCACTAAACACGTGCATGCCTAGGAAAAAAAATCAAAACAGATAAAATTTAAGACAAACCAAATATAATTACGTCCTTTAAAAATTTTGATGCCAAAAAGGACTGTTTTGGTACATAATAGAAGACAACTCACCAACTCACCCAAAGGACTGGAGGAAGGCGAATGTTACCCCTGTCTACAAGAAGGGCTCAAGGGAGGATCCGGGTAATTATAGGCTCATCAGTCTTACTTCAGTCCCCAGGAAAGTCATGGAACAGGTCTCCCTGGGGGCCATCACGAGTCAAATGAAGCACGTGATTAGGAAAAGCCAACACGGCTTCACAAAAGGCAGATCGTCCCTGACAAATCTGGTGGCCCTCTATGATAAAGTGACCTGCTCAGTTGACATGGGGCAAGCGGTCGACGTTATCTACCTGGACTTCTCCAAGGCTTTCGATACGGTTCCCCACGGCCTCCTCCTGGAGAAACTGATGCGTTATGGCCTGGACAAGTGGTCTGTGCAGTGGGTGAGGAATTGGCTGGCAGGATGCACCCAAAGGGTGGTGGTAAATAGCTCTTTTTCAAACTGGCAACCCGTCACAAGTGGGGTCCCCCAGGGATCGATATTGGGCCCAACGCTATTCAATATCTTCATAAGTGATCTGGATAACGGGATCAAGTGTAGCCTGATTAAGTTTGCAGATGACACCAAATTGAGTGGGGAAGTAGACACTCTGGAAGGCAGAGCCACCCTGCAGGAAGACCTGGATAGGCTGGAAGAGTGGGCTAACAAGAACCTTATGAAGTTTAACAAAGACAAGTGTAAGGTCTTGCACCTAGGAAAACATAATCCAGGAGTGCAGCTCAGACTGGGATCCACCTGGCTAGAGAGCAGCTCCATGGAAAGGGACCTGGGGGTCCTGGTGGACAGAAAGCTCAATATGAATGAACAGGGTGCTGGTGCAGCAAAGAAAGCCAACAGGGTGCTGGGTTGCATCAAAAGGGGCATCACCAGCAGAGATAAGAAGTCATTATCCCACTCTACTCAGCGCTTGTCAGGCCACACCTGGAATACTGTGTACAGTTCTGGTCCCCAGTATACAAAAAAGATGTGGACAGGCTGGAGGGCGTCCAGAGAAGGGCCACCAAGATGATCAAGGGTCTGGGAAGCCTGCCGTATAAGGACAGGCTGAGAGAGCTGGGTTTGTTCAGCCTTGAGAAAAAGAGGCTTAGAGGTGATCTCATCACCATGTACCAGTACTTAAAGGGGAGCTACAAAGAAGATGGAGACTCCTCTTTTACAAGGAGTCACATGGTGAGGACAAGGGGTAACAAGTACAAGTTACTCCCAGGCAGATTCCAACTGGACACGAGAGGTAAATTTTTCACAATGAGAACAGTCAATCATTGGAATAATCTCCCCAGGGAAGTGGTTGACTCCGCTACACTGAACAAGTTTAAGACTCAGCTGGACATGGTGCTGGGCCATCTGGTCTAGATTGTGCTAGAAAGGTTGGACCAGATGATCCCTGAGGTCCCTTCCAACCTGGTATTCTATGATTCTATGAAAACTTATTTGTTGTCAAAGCTTAAAAATAAGTAAGTAAGCAAAGAGAGGTCCAGGTTTACTACTGGCAGAAGAATGCAGAACCTTATTGCAATATGTGATGTTGCATCCATCTTTTTGTAGCAGTAATGAATTTGGCTCACCCAGTTAGTACTGCTGTTAGGTATCAGTATGAAAACTAATATGAAAAAATGTTTTGGAAAGGGAAAGCATCAAGAAGCTCAATTCATGTTCCAACAGAAAAATTAGGGAAACAGACAGTTTGGGGCAAGTTGTATAGAACATACACCTTGTAGCTGAAGAGTATCCTCTCTTGCAAGGGTTTTCAAAAAGAATGCCATTCTAACATGGCTTTACTGAAAACCTCACTATTACTATGCTTTCTTCTTGCCATGATAAGAAACAAAATTTACTGCCTGTTTAAATTGCACATTACCAGGCTAATGCAGCAACAATGATAACTGCTTAGAAATTGGATTGCATGCAACTCTGAAAGTGGGACATATGAGTGAAAGCTTCTGCTTCTCATATGTTTGCAAAACAAGCTTCAGGGCCCAAATATAGAAAAGTAAGGTAGGGAGGTCTGAACATATGTGCTTTGAGAATGTTTAGAGAAAGGATATGCTACATCAATGAACTGCAAGATGGTTTACCTCAAGAGAATGTCGACAAGCTCACACAACTCTGTGTCATTTAATTCCCTTGGTTGCCAGCAGGAGAACTATCACATTCTTTTAACTTCATTTTCACCAAACTCTTTATTCACCTTTTTCTTCAAAATAAGAGTTTCAAAAAAGCAAAAAATATGAATAGATGTCTGAAAGGAAACAACCAATTTTTTTCAGAAAAACTGAGCAAGAGACTAGGGGAAGATATTCCACTAAAAAAAAAGACTGTTCTTTTAAATGGCATTTCAAGATCTAGCCTAATCCAAAAGAGACCACAAGCAACCTGTTTTCAGAAACTTTATTGTGTTCTGTGAAAATCTTTCTGTAAATAAACCTGCATAAATTATTTAGATTCGTTTGACAGATTAAAGTTCTATTTTCATGGGATCTCATACAAAGCTTTTACCAGCAAGTGATCACTTCTGGGACAACATTTCAGAAAATCTCCACATAAAAACCTTTAGTACTAAATGCATAATCTTCCTGACAAAAACATCCTCTATCCACCTTCTGCCTCCATTCTTCTTAGAAACAGAAAAAAAAAGTTTAAGGAAGTGCTTCTCATCTGTTAAGTTTATAGTTGCTATTATTAATCTTTCCTTAAAATTTTTATTTTTAACAATAATTAATTTACTAGCAAAAGATGAACGACATGAAAATTTGCACATGGATGCATAGAAGTGTTTAGAAGGTGTCACGTCCCACCTGGGGAGGAGCGGGGAGGAGTGACCAAGACTCGCAAATCCTCTCGGTGTGGATTAAGGTGGGCCAACACTCAAGATCTGTACACAAACACCAGCTTCAGTAGAAAGGTTTTATAGAGACAGAGATGGAGTACAAATATTCAATACCCGCCAACCCTCTCACTATTATTTCTACCCCAGCTATGTGGCTAAGCTATGTGGCTTTATGGAAAATCGAGGCAGGCCATGCAGTACTCTTACCTACAATTTATCAACTTTGACGACTTAATTACCTTAGGAGTAGTGAAAAAGAGAGAGGGGGGGAGATAAAGAGGGAAGAAGAGGAGAATCACCAGTCCTCAATCCAGCATTGCACCTGCCAGCTGGGGTATTCTGTGGAGAGAGCCCCCGAGAGAGAGCGAGAGTCCCTGTTCATAGATTTCAGTCTGGAACCTTCTCTCTTCCCAGTTCCAGGAGTGGTAGGGATACCAGTTGAATTAAGAGGGGCGACCAGTCAAACCAAGAGGGGTGATACCAGGACCCTTCCCCAGGCAGTGGGAGCGGGGGTGGGGGCAGGGAATAAGAGCTTCGCAGACCGCAGGGGATGGGGGCCGAGGCAAGGCCGCTCTGTCTCCACAGGGCTCCCTCCCTCACACTCATTCCAGGTACCGTCCGGTCCTGGGTCCAAGCGACCCTCACTCTGCATTCTGGTTTTAGCACCAAGGCTGTTTGAGCCATCTCGTTGTTTTGCACTAGCAGTTCTCTGCAGAAGGTATAACGAAATGCATAAGAAATCTATATAAAGCACATATCTTAAAATAGAAGAAAAAACGGATAAGTCCTGAATTACTGACTATTTTTCCCCAGGTCTTTTTGAGGCAGAGTTCTCACTGGGGTTTGTTGAACTGTGCACCAGAATCAGAACAAGATGACCTAATTTTATGTTATGCTGAATAATGTGTGATTTCAGAAAAAGTCACTTAATTTCTTACAACTTCAGTTTTCACCTTTGAATAATAGGGGCAGTTTTTTTACATTATCAAAAGATGCTCCAGTGAAGTGAAATACATATTATTTCTCTTCTCAGTTTTATGTTTTATACTTCAACTACCTCATCATGGAAAAGGAAAGCCATAATCAATTCCTTGATGAAATAAGTGCTGTATTTTGCTACACACTGGCAACTGAATAAAACACTGCTATTGCCCTCTCCTGCTTCTTCTTCTCTTCCCTTCCCTGAAGGATCAGTTGGATGTCAGGGAAAATCACATTTATCTGTCATTATTGAAGTTAAAAACATGGTGAGAAAATGGGAAGTACCCTATCCAAAGGGAAGTAAAAAGGCATTA
This sequence comes from Nipponia nippon, assembly GCF_047370975.1. Classification (NCBI taxonomy): domain Eukaryota; kingdom Metazoa; phylum Chordata; class Aves; order Pelecaniformes; family Threskiornithidae; genus Nipponia; species Nipponia nippon. The sequence goes on along the minus strand of NW_028262347.1, from coordinate 19,139,135 downwards.
GGATATGTCTAATGGTGAAGCATGAGGACAGAGTGTTGCTAAAGCTACACAGGTAGCAGCACAAACAGAGGTATCACAAGGAAGATCAGTTATTGAGTCATTTTGGTTCAATGATCTAATCCAAAAAACTTCCTAACGGATAAAAATGCTAACTCCAAACTGTAAATACAGGTGGTAACCATGTTACAATTTAAATGTCATTATCTTACTTTTTCAACTCTAAAAATAAATATCCAACATTAAATACAAAACAAGAACAGGGCTGACTGACCCTGAGCCATGCAGGAGCACCAGGAGAAAGTGGCAAGTGATAGCAGTGGTGACTCCCTGCTGCAGGGGACAGAGGCCCCCGACTGCTGACCTGACCTATCACCTACAGAAGTTTGCTGCTTGCTGGGCTCCTAGATCTGAATGCTGTGGGAAGACTGCCAAAGCTTGCCTGAGCCTCTGCTGACTGTTTCCCCTTGCTGTTCTTCCATCTGGGCACCAATGAAAGGTGGTGCCAGGGGCCAGCTGGAGAGTATCAAAAGTGACTACAGAGCACTGGGGGTAATAGTCAGGGGCATGAGGGCCCAGGTTGTGTTCTCCTCAATCCTGCTGGTGAGGGAAAAGGGTGTGAGGAGGATGGGACTGATATTTCATGTCAACAATTGGTTGCACAGCTGGTGTTAGAAACAGGATTTTGGTTTCTACAACCATGGAACCCTGTTTGAGGATCAATGGCTGCTTGGGATCCACACCACAAAAGTATCTTTGCCAGTGGTATGGCTGACCTTGTAAGAAGGGCTTTACACTAGGCACAATGGGGGAAGGAGAGACTTTCCAACACCCCTGTGAGGGAGTGATGGGCAGAGTCGACAAGCAAAGGACCTGGCATGACAGGAATGAAAGGGAACGTAAAATCAACAGAGCAAGGCTTCAGTGGGGTTACCTTATGCACTTGCATGTAAGCAAGGAAGTGCCTACAAGAATCATTATGGGGAAACTCCCCAAACCCATTCTGGGAAATATGCATGCTGGGGTGTCTCTCTGAAGTGCCTTTATGCTAATGCACACAGCATGGGGAATAACCATGAGGAATTACAGGTCCATGTGCAGTGGCAGGGCTGCGACCTTGTTGGGATCACGGAGATGTGATGGGATGGCTCATATGACTGGAGTGCTGCAATGGAGGGATACGGGCTCCTCAGGAAGGCCAGGCTGGGAAGATGAGGTGGAATTGCATTCCAGCTGCTATCCCACAAAGGGCATAGAGCTCTTCCTGGGGATGGATGATGGGGCAACTGAGAGCTTATGGGTAAGGATTAAAGAGCTAAGTAATACTGGTGATATTGTAATGGGTGCCTGTTATAGGCTGCCTGTAAGAAGAAAAAGTGAATGAGGCCTTCTACAGACAGCTGAAGTAGCTTCACGTTTTCAGGCCCTGGTCCTCATGGGGGACTTCAACCACCCTGACATCTGCTGAAGGGACTACTCAGCAGGGCATAAGCAACCCAGGAGGTTCCTGGAGAGCATTAATGACAAATTCCTTACACAAGTGATAGAGGAGCCAATGAGGAGAGGCGTTTGGCTAAATCTCATACTCACAAACAACGAAGTGCTCATTGGGGATGTGAAGGTCAAAGGCAGCCTTGGCTGTCCTGACCATGAGATGGAGCCCAGGATCCTGAAAGGAGGGAGTGGGTCAAAATGCAAGATCACAACCCTGGACTTGAGAACAGACTTTAGCTTCTTTAATTATCTACTTGAAAGAGTCCCATGGAATAAGGCCCTGGTAGAAAGAGGTGGGCCCAAGGAAGCTGGTTGATATTCAAGAATACCCCTGAAGGGCAGTCCGTCCCAACAAGCAGGGAATCAGGCAAAAATGCTAGGAGGCCTGCATGGATGAACAACGAGCTCCTGTCAAAACTTAAACACAAAAAGGTAGTAAACACAAGGTGGAAGCAGTGCAGGTAAGATAGAGATGTTGTCTGAGCATGCAGAGATGCAGTTAAGAAAGCCAACCTGAAGTTGAATCTGGCAGAGGATGTCAAAGGCAACAAAAAAGGCTTCTATAAGTACTTGGGTGACAAATGAAAGACTAGGGGAAATGTGGGCCATCCCGAGAGACCTCAATAGGCTGGAGAAATGGGCTGACAGGAACCTCACACAGCTCAACTTGCCCTTGGGGAGGAACAACCCCATCCACCAGTACACGCTGAGTGCCAAATAGCTGAAAAGCACCTTGGCAGAAAAGGATCTGGGGATCATGGTGGACAACATTCTGACCATGAGCCAGCAATGTACCTTTGAGACAAAGAAGGCCAACAGCCTCCTGGGTTGCATTAGGAGGAGTGTTGCCAGCAGGTCAAGAGAGGTGATCCTTCCCCTCTATTCAGCAATGGAAAAGCCACACCTGGAGTACTGCGCTCAGTTCTGTGCTCCCTAGTACAAGAGAGACATAGACATATTGGAGAGAGTCCAGCAAAGGGCCATAAAGTTGATTGATAGACTGGAGCATCTCTTCTATCAGGAAAGGCTGAGAGAGCTGGGACTGTTCAGCATGAAGAAGAGATCGCTCAGGGGGATGTGTATATACATAACTGAAGGGAGGGTGCGAAAAGGACAGAGGCAGGCTTTCTCAGTGGTGCCCAGTGACAGGACAAGAGAGAGGAAATGGGCACAAACTGAAACACAGGAGGTTCCCTCTGAACATCAGGAAGCACTTTTTCACTTTGAGGGTGACCAAGCACTGGCACAGGTTGCCCAGGAGTGGAGTCTCCATCCTTGGAGATACTCAAAAAACATCTGGACATGGTCCTGGGCAACGTGCTTTAGGTGGCCCTGCTTGAGCAGGTGTGTTGGACCAGATGACCCCCAGAGGTCCCTTCCAATCTCAACCATTCTGTGATTCTGTTACATTTACATTCAAAACAGTATATAAAAACCATCATTATCACAGTCCCCATTTGAGGATAAGAATACTCGGGCACAGAGAAGGGGAAAAAGCTTTTTATCCAAGGTAATTTAGTGGACTACTGCAAAAAAATAAACAAAGGTTTCCTGATACCAATCTAATACAGTGTTCACACTGTCATGATAAAATATACTTACGACAGTGTTGAGACTACCAGGTGCCTTGTACACACGTCAGTTGAATCCTATTTTAGTTTTTTATCTTTAAGTGTTTCTACAAAACTGTTTAGCCCACACACATTTGAGTTAGAAAGAATTGCTACGCCATGATTTTCAAAGGAAGTTCTGTGCATGATGACCAAATCAAGCTTTCTATTGAGAATGTAAATGAAATAAATAACGTAAAGTGCTTATGTGCAAATTAGAACATCAAGTGGATTTAAGGAGTTCTGTGACAAAAATCCTCCTTACCAGGTCAGGACAATAATTTCAATTGCGATACAAGATGAGGTCTTTTGGATTAAGGTGGAAGAACTTGAGAACTGAAACCAGGACAATCTGTTATGCAGTATGGTCACTGCAGAATAGTAAACTACTTCAAATTAAGTACGTAGAGTAAACAAACAGAACTAAAAGTAGTGATGCCGAACAACTGGGATATCACAGTTCCTATATGATATAATGTATCCAAGTATTATTTTTATATTTATTTATTTTCCTTCTGTTTATCATGAGACTGTGGTATGTACAAAATGTTTTCTGAAGAGAGATGAGACTGCATTCTGGAGTGTGGAGAGATATTTTTATCTATTTACATATATAAATATCTAAGATATTATATTTGTAGATATCTATAAATATACAAAAATATGGAAAATATTCTGTTCAAGAAATTAGAAATGTTAGGCCAGCTCTGCCATTCTTAATGCTACAAATTTATCTCTTCTGTAGAAAGTACAAGTCAATGAATGCATTTAAAATTCTGACTTTCACTGACCTAAAGTTTCATTTGTAGAGTTAGGTAATTACAACAAAATTAGCAATAATTGGGGCTGGTTGGAAGGAAGAGGAAGGGATTGTCTGTTCTTTTTAAACATATTTCAAAGTTTTAAATACAGTTATTTAATAAAAAACTTCAGTAGTGTACATGGTGAAATAGAAAATATGTAAATACATTTTGGTATTCCAAAGTACGCAGTAGTGAGTCACTAAGAGCTGTATTTCTTAAACCTGTCCCCACATTTCATTGTACCGCAGCACATAAGATTGCCATTAGTAGAGGCAATATTCATAAACCTCTAATAAGAATGAAATGCCAATACATGTTACTATAGCCTTTGACATGATGCATGACAGAGACCTCTGCACAGCTTTAAACTGCTGAAAGGCAATGTCAACTAAAACCGCAGAGTAGTCTCCAGGTGTCCCAAGGTATGTCTCTGCCAGGTATGTCTCAACAGCTTCATGGCATAGGCTCTAGTACTGCTCTGTAGTAATCCCTGGTGGTGAATTGTTAGCCTGCTCCCTGGCATGGTTTCACTTCATGCCAGCTAACACTCCCACACAATGACTTAGGGATTAAAATGTGCTAAAGCACATTGACAGACCAATATGGATGGGACCAGGTATGCAACACATCCCTTTAGTTTAATGCTATAAGCACACTTTTCTGATGAGCTTCACTACAGGCCTTGGATTACTTCAAATACTTTGAATTAAAAAAAAACAGCTTAAGATATTATACTTAATATCACAGGACCACAGAGACATCACATGAGACCAGTAGAGACCCAGGGTTAAGTGTTATATAGTGTGGGTTTGGCCAGTCTGTTTCTTTTAGCCTCTGTTCTCTGTATTATTTAGAGACATAGCCATGTATCTAAGTCTTGGAGAACTGGAAAAAGAAGATTTTAGCAAAAGCCAATATGGCCCTTGAACTCTGACAGTCTCTGAGACTTTTCTTGCTTTAATATGACCTTGCTTCCAGCAAATCCTGAGAGCATTTCTTCTCCAGACCAGAAGCATGACTGCATCTTATACAGATGTACCAGCATTAAACCAGCCAGCTCAAAGCACTAACAGCTGCATGCAATTCAGTGCAAGTTGTAAAACTATTCCAAGGCTCTGGATACACTCTCAGGTAGTCAGCCTGTTCTGAACTACACAGTCCTTTGGCTGAACTACTAACCTGACTGGCACCCACAGCCTAACATAACTTTATAAATTATGTTTATAAGTTGCATTCACATCTGTGGCACATACAACCCATCATTCCCTCCCAACACCACTAGGCCTTGCTGACCATCAACCAAGTACTACAGTTGATCTAGGTCTTGATAGATTAGACAGAGCCACACTACACAAAGACAGGACACAAGTGCTACTGTGTGCTTTAGTAGAGATTGTAAAGCTCTCATTCTCACAAGGAAGACTACAACTTTTTGGAATATGGCAGTAATGAATGAAAGACAAAAATATAAGGCCATGCTTGATGGGTTCTCTCTCCCTTCAGGACTGAAAGACCAGGATGTGCTTCAAGGATGGAAGCCCTTGGCTATGTCTACATCAGCAAATAGTCTCATAGAAAAAGATCTGTATTGCAAAACAGATGGTATTGAATATCTGATCCATATTAAATCTCCTTGAAAAATTTATATTCCTGACCAGATCAAACCTGGTCCCACATCTTCTGATTCTTTTTGAAAGGAATCCAATTCCCAAGCTCCAGGACTACTCTACAATGTAAACAGTAAGTGAGGATTGGGAAACCTTCTGATGTACATTAATGTAGATAAACACCTTTTATCTACAGTATTTACATCTGTATCTTTGTATTTTCATAGTAGTGATGGTGGTTTAGGCATCCCTTCTTTCCCAAGCCTTGTCTTTCCAAAGACAAGTAGTGTTCCATCTTTAAGTACTCACACTGGAGGAGAAAGCAAGTCAATTACTTGTGAGGAACCACCTAGAAAAGTATGACAAGAAGCAAAGAAACTCCTTGTTATAGTCTCCATGAAAGCACCACAGAAGTAGCACTTACATAAACTGCAGTTTAGGAAAGCCCTATTAGAGATGTGTAGTGATTAATTCATCCCTACCTGGAACAAACTACAATTTCTCTAATCCTTTGGTCCAGCTTTTTTTTTTTTTTTATCATCACAGATTCTTTCCTTATCATCACAGATTCTTGATGTCATGATCAGAATTCAGACAGCTTATTACAGAAAGCTTGTTATACGTAAAGTGTTCTTATTTTTGTTTAAGGGAAAAAGAGATTGTAGTGGGTTAACTCTGACAGGTGCCCACCAAAGTCACTATCAAAGTCACCCACCTATCACTACCCTCCTCAGCTGGACAGGGGAGAAAAAACATAATGAAACACTCATGAGTCAAGATAAGGACAGGGAGAGATCACTCACCAATTACCATCATGGGCAAAATAGACTCAACTTGGGGAAATTACTTTAATTTATTACCAAACAAATCAGAATAGGATAATGAGAAATTAAAAAAAAAATATTAAAAACACTTTCCCTTCTTTCCAGGCTCAACTTCACTCCCGATTTTCTCTGCCTCCTCCCTTCCACCTCAAGCGGCACAGGGGGACGGGGAATGGGGGTTGCGGTCAGTTCATCACACGTTGTCTCTGCCACTCCTTCCTCTGCAGCGGGAAAACTCCTCACACTCTTCCTCTGCTCCAGCATGGGGTCCCTCCCACGGGAGGCAGTCCTCCACAACCTTCTTCAATGTGGGTCCTTCCCAGGGGCTACAGTTCTTCACGAACTGCTCCAGCGCTGATCCCTTCCATGGGGTGCAGTCCTTAAGGAACAGACTGCTCCAGTGTGGGCTCCTCTGTCTCCACAGGTCCACAGGTCCTACCCAGAGCCTGCTCCAGCACAGGCTTCTCACTGGGTCACAGCCTCCTTCGTGTGCATCCACCTGCTCCAGCATAGGGTCCTCCATGGGCTGCAGGTGGATATCTGCTCCAGCGTTAACCTCCATGGGCTGCAGGGGGACAGCCTGCCTCACCATGGTCTTTACCACGGGCTGCAGGGGAATCTCTGCTCCGATGCCTGCAGCACCTCCTCCCCCTCCTTCTTCCCTGACCTTGGTGTCTGCAGAGTTTCTCTCACATATTCTCACTCCTCTCTCTGCTGCTCCACACAGCAGGTTTTTCCCCCCCTTCTTAAACATGTTATCCCAGAGGTGCTACCACTGTCGCTGATGGGCTCGGACTCGGCCAGCGGCGGGTCTGCCTTGGAGCCGGCTGGCATTGGCTCTATCAGACATAGGGGAAGCTTCTAGCAGCTTCTCACAGAAGCCCTCCCTGTAGCCCCCCTGCTACCAAAACCTTGCCATGTAAACAGAATACAGAGATCTTTTAAAAATTTACAACTTCAAATAGAACTTTATATGAGGAAATTTAAAAATTTTGTATCATTTTGAGTACATCTCTAGGGTAAATATATATTATGGTAATATTTAAAATAATTTCTCTTCTAAACCAAATCAGAAATATTTTCCCAAATTTTTGACCAGAAGCCTATGCATCCTCAGCTGCTGATGTGTTTGTATTATTGCCCAACAACTGATTGAAACTAAGATAACATGTTTTAAAAAGCATCTGTTGTTACACTTGTTTATCCTATTTCTTTAAACAGGCAAGTAAGTTAGCCATCAAGGTTACTAAAATTTCTCACTTAGAGATGTGCTAAACAGATTACTGATATCCGATTTCAGCAAAATGCTTTAGGGAAAACCCAGCAAGCAAATACTATGTTCAGTACACAGACAATTTGGTGACATTATATGGCCTACTTAACATGAGAAGTGATTAGATACTGTAATAATCCAGTCTGGTCTTCCCTCTATGGACAAGGAGTGTGTTTTCCAAAGAAAAAAGAGGAAAAATACAAAATTTCACACTTGATAAATATTCTCTACAGACTACATTTGGGTCAACTTTTTCCTCTTCTGCTTCTTGCCACTTGTTCCGCAGTTGCAGTAGTACTAGTTTAAAATGATTAAGCCAGACCCCCTAGTCTCTGATTTTCTTGCTGTTCCAAATATATCACCTAGTCCTAAATATTCAAGATGAGAAGCACTGCATTAGTAGTAATGCACTCCTCTCGTAAAACACTAGCAGTATATGTAGCAGGCCTGAAAGAGCCTCTGCTATCATAAAGTTCTGATTAGTGCTGAAAATAGTGACTCCTGAGATCTACTGCAGCTAACTTAATGGCTCAAAGTAGCAAACAGGTTCTGATCAGCAACAGAATATCAATACGGTGGGAGGAATATGTAAGTGTTTAATGACAGATGTGTGGGATGGACAAGTCAAGATATCAATGAGTTAGTCCAAACCTTCATTCAGGAGAAAAAAAATTACTTGGAAAAGTATGCCTGAGTACATGATGATGTTGCTGTCTCCCTGAAAGATCTATTGGTCAGATTAATATCCTAGTGCTTAAGTACTTCAGCACAGTACAAACATTTTATTTTGCATACATTTACAGAAGAAATCCAATGATTAGTCACAAATTCCTTGCATATGTCCTGCTCTCTGCTTCCTTTTGCAAAAAGTATTTATTCTTTGGCATGCAATTCATGGTAGGTTTTTTCCAGCATTCAAAGAATATTCTTTAAGTGATTAGTCTTCTTCTTATGAAAGGTCATGGCTGAGAAGTTCTCATTATATAAAAGAAACTAACAGAATGTGAAATGAACATACAGATGACATAATCCATATCATATACTGAAATCCAATTATCTGAAAAGGAGTAGGATGGTTGGGTAAACACCCAATTAAAAAACTGTTTTCCAAACTAGCAGTAAAATGGTCAAGAGTGCAGACTGTCAATCCCTTCTTTGCCATAGGGATTTTTAATTTCCTTCAGCAAAACATTTAGCTGATACTTAACTGCAGCTACTTTAGCAGTCTAAAAGACATTTAGCTGACATTAGTCTTCTTGGTTCCATCAGGGGCCACCACAGAGACATCTCCAAAGAACTATTCATTTTGTCATAAGATATATGCCCAAAATAATAGGATGAATCATAGCTGGTTGTGCCTCTTCTTTTCCATTAACTCTGGACAAAGTCTAGGGAAATGGCTTAAATTGGACACTTATATTTTTAGATGGCTACAAATTGTCCAAATCCAAAAAAATTAATGACAGTTTAATATTTTGGTTGTTTTCAGAATCAAAAACTGTGAGGCCTTCCAGAACAGAAACCAAAAGAGTAAATAAAGCAAAGCCACCTGAGGTACCTACGTAAAGCTAAACACTAGGACGATGATGAAAATGATGAAATACAGATGCCTCATTCACAGCTGGAGTCTCCCGAGGTCATGATCTTTCTCCCAAAGAACAAAGGATGGGGTTATCTTTCAAGAAAAGTCAAAGGGGATATCCATAGAAGTGATCATTGTTCATGCCATGGCTTAGTCCCTGGCAGCAGGAAACAAGCCAATTTCTCATCGGTGAACACTCCAACCAGAAGGCGCTATTGGCTAGGGCTACACCCTTTCTCTGACTTAAGGCAGGTAGGAATTCATCTGGTAAGATTCTGGAAAGACAGAATGTGTAAATGGCTGCATAAATAATGAGGTAAGACACTTAAAAGGGAGGTCCAGTTCCTGCTTCAAGCCATAGGAAGGGATTGAATGCTTGTGTCTCCAAGTACCTTTAAGAGGTGGGACACCACTACAGCTTCCTCCTAATAGCCTGTAGTTTTAGGTACTGCATAATGCTGTGGCTCACTGACCTAAGCAACTTTTATCACCTTTTCAAAAGAGAAACAAGAGGAAATACAACCACTGTGTTTAAATTATATTTAGTTTGAGAGGTGCAAGCCCACTGCTCCCAAATTAGAAGTTACCACACAGAAAGTGTGGGCCCTGATCCTTTGCAAACTGTCAGATAAATTCCAAGGTACAGTTTTTGGTCCTCAAGTCACCAAAGAAACAGTAAGAAAAAAAAAATCAAACTAAAAGAAGACGACCAGAGATTGTTATCTATCAAGCTGACATTTATTTTCATCACTAAGAACGAACTGATGAAAAAGTCAGCCTCAGACAGAACAGGAATTAAGCAGATATGAGAGTCCAGACTTTATCAGAAAGATTCACCCTGATTCTCAAACTGAGCATAAAAAATAGTATTGACTACTTCTACAACATAACGTAATATTTCTTTATGTTATGACTGCACCAAGCGAGCCTTCTAAAATTCCAGAACTGTAACGGTAGCAATCATAACCAGAAGACCATTGTACATTGAGGAGTTAGCAATCCACACAACAGTTATCCTGAGTAGGCGCATGCCTGTGCTGTGCTACAAGTATAGCTGTGCCATCAGGCCTGCACTGTGCTGTGCATATCCCTTGGCTGCAGGATAAGCTTAGCCCATCCACAGTAACAGAGGAGTCTGTAGGCAGCTCCTACTCAGTACCGGTGATTACACCACCTGTGTGTCCTTGCATTTATCTAAAAATGCGGCAAGAAGTTCTCATGTGAACATACCTTTTTTTTTTTTTTTTGACAGTAGAAATTATTAATAGAACTGTTTTCTTTTAAGAAAATCCTGTAAGAGCTCAAAAGACCTTCACATTGTTAGCTCCAATAAATGGCATTTTAAGCGGTGTATTACAGAGTGTGAGTGCCCTTCTTATTACAATCATAATGGACTAGCACCTCCAGATGCAAAACAGTAAGCAAGATACCTTATGCTCCAGTGGAAATACAGTCTTTAGACCTTGGAATAACAGACTTATTTCTACTAACATCTATGGTGTTAATAATACTTTATCCAGAACACACCATTTTAAAGCCATCATTTTGCTTTTTGAAATACACTTAAGATATGTCCTAAAATGAAATGGTGAAAGTAGAAATTTTTGAATGAGTTTCGGGTCCTATCCACACTTCTAACATTCATGACACTTCAAAATCTGCTTAAGAGTGAACTACCTGCCCAGCTTTTTAAAAGTACACAGTTCCTAATATTTCCTTGTTTCTGGCACCATTTTTAAGAGCTTCATACCTAACATACCTAACTCTTTAACAATGTCATCATTTCTTACTTACTCACATGACCAGGAATTACAATCTTCACCTGCTTTTAACATATAGTTAACAGAAGCATAAGCCCATGAGGATTACAGACCCTCATCTAAATCATTCCAAGTTTGTTATGAGAGCTCATTTAAAGTGAGGTCCAGGTCAGGGTGAAAATCCCAGAGACCACAGTGCAATTTACTCTCCTTTCAGCCATTCCAAACATAGCTACTTAATTGGATAATAAAAAATACATATGTATTACATTCTTACACACTAACCTCCTTTTCTCAAGGAGTTCCCAAGTCCTGGCAGCTGAAAATGCATGCATATTTGGGAGGAGTGGCAAAGTGTAAGAGAGTTAAGAAGGTTTGAACATAAAAATTCTGAAGTCAAATTTGGTTCTTACATCTCTGTAAATTCTGACTAACCCACAGACTCCAGGGAAATACTCCAGATGTCTAGTAAACACAGATCAGGCACTAACACATAAAATTCTTCCCTAATAATTCCAGCGACTTCTATCTTCTCTAAAATATGCAATGACTTAGGGGTTGGGAGAAGACTTGGGCACCTTTTTTTTCCTGGAGTTGTGACTCCCACTGATAACTATTTTTTTTCTCTTTTTACCTGTTCTATAAGCACGTACAACAAATAATTAGTATTCTTTATCTTAGCTTCTTAAAGATATATGCCCCTATCTTAAGGGAAACCTATGGTCTATGAAAAGGCTCTTCCTTCATCTGCATGGTAACTAAGCACTACTGAAGGTGCTATCAGAGAGCTTTCCTTGCCCTGCAACAACATGGCTACAAGGCAACATGTCACAATTGCAACTAGGGAACAAGTGCAAGAGAAAAGACCATTATTTAGCTATCTGCGCTGGACTGGAAGTTTAATCCTAAGTTTTTTTGTGAGTAGTGTTCTGTCCAGTTCAAATTCTTTTACAGATTGTGATACTCACTGAATTCCTAGTTTGTTTTATAAAAGTTGGACAGTCAAAATACAGAAGTATCAAATAAAGAAGAAAGAAAAACTCACAGAATATAAAAAACACTACAATGCCTTGAGCGCTCACTGTCAGACAAACCACAGTTCCAGTAAACAGTAGATGTCTGTTAATTTTCCTAAATGACACATTCAAGAAACAAAAGCAAAATAAAAGGAATCATCAGTTCAGCATTTAAGAAAAATACATTTCATAGTATATTTTTAAATGAAATCTCCTCGTCCAATAAAAATGCCATGTTGCAATCTTGTTAAGTCTATTCACAGTATACCAACTTGATCATCTCATTCTTCTCCTGCAAAAAACCCAGAGCACACATAATGACAGTGTAATCAACATTTAAATGAATTCACAAGACATTGTCTAATCTTGTAAAGACCAGGAAAGATGTAACAATAAGCAGCACAGAAACCCTCTTCACTATCCTGTATGGATGAGCTTCCTAAAAGTGACAATCTCAAAGTTTAAAATGAAATTAATGAATAGAGAGATAATGGAGATAAACAGCATTTACAGACTCACCCAGAATGATGCTGAGTCTCCTCATCTTCCATATCATTCATCATAAGGTAAAGGCACTTAGCAGGATTGGTATGCAAGATGATTATTCACTTTAATGTTTCATCCAAATCCTGCTGTGTTTATTTCTACCTATCTCATCACATAAGAGAACCTAGAACACACCTACTTTTCATTTTCAATATGAACTGCATTTATTTTTTTTTAAAATGCATTTGTTCAAAACAATAAAGTTACAGGTTTTGTAGCCTCATCTTTTTATATGAAAAATGGATATATCAAAACTACTGATATAAGTCATCCATCAAGATCCATGTAACTAAACTCTCCTCTAACCACACAAATAAAAATCCTTTAAGAAAAGGAGTACATTTTGCATCAAAGCCCTGAAAACCCGAAGAGTCTATCTGGTTGCATCAGACAAAAGGATGCTAATCTAGCATTCAGGATCTTTAGTCTTTATCATCCCTCAATGAAATACACAGAGCTCCTAGTTCCATTTAGAACGCTGCTAACTCCATTGCCTTGGAGGAGCAGTTTCTAGGAAGTCAAGTTTCAAGCTTTCTGGAACTCATAAATCAGTATCAAATCCTTATATTATACGCTGACATAAATGGGAAAAGCCCCCACACTGTCATTCCCTTTCCTTACATTAAAAGTCTCTATAAAGAAAATATTCCACTTTAGCAATGTGCATGGTATTCTGTGACTGTCATTCTTCATTCTAACTAACATTATTTCCCTCTGGTCCTCTCAGAATTTATTTTCTTACCTAGTCTTCCAGCTGAATTATAAATTCTCTGGAAGGAAATGTCTTTAGTAACAACTTGTTCAGTACCTAAGATGAAATCAAGTTCCTATCTCATGACTGTTCCAAGCCCACAACAGATTTGGACAAGGCACACTTTTAAATCTTTACCTTAAAGTGACATTTGTCACTTTAGCAACACAAAACAGACAAACATTATTTTTCTTTCATTATAAAGAGAACTAAAGGTTAGGCTGTATGTCATGGCATAACACAAAGGCAATGGATTAGCTTATTCTAGAGAGCTTAGAAGAGAAAATGTTTCTCTCATGTAGTATTCATTTTTCTTGTTGAAAACACATGGTGGTTAGGGATCCAGGAGAGATGGTTACCGCATCATGTACAGAATATTTCTAGACTGTCCGGAGTGAAGTCTTGTCCTAGGCAATAGCAATTCCCAGTTAACCTTTGGAAGTCTAATCCTTTTGAGGTTCCATCAATTTTACATAATCTTATGAAATTTAACAACAGCAAGTGCCGGATTCTCCACCTGGGACAGGGTAATCCTGGTTACACGTACAAATTGGAAGGCAGCCCCACAGTAAGAGATCTGGGGGTTTGGGTTGATGGCAAGTTGAAAATGGGTCAACAGTGTGCCCTGGCAGCCAAAAGGGCCAGCCGTGTCCTGGGGTGCATCAAGCACAGCATGGCTAGCCAGTCGAGGGAAGTGATTGTCCCACTCTGCACTGCACTGGTGCAGCCCCAACTCAAGTACTGTGTGCTGTTTCAGGCACCTCAGTATAATAAGGACACAAAACTATTAGAGTGTGTCCAGGGGAGGGTGACCAAGATGGTGAAAGGTCTCGAGGGCAAGACTTACAAGGAGAGACTGAAGTCACTTGGTCTGGTCAGCCTGGAGAAGAGAAGGCTGAGGGGTGACCTCATGGCAGTCTACAACTTCCTCAAGCGGGGCAGCGGAGGGGGAGGTGCTGATCTCCTCTCTCTGGTGACCAGCAATAGGACACGAGGAAATGGAATGAAGCTGCATCAGGGGAAGTTCAGATTGGACACTGGGAAAAGGTTCTTCACTGAGAGGGTGGTCACTCACTGGAACAGGCTCCCCAGGGAAGTTGTCATGGCACCAAGCCTGTCAGAGTTCAAGGAGCATCTGGACAATGCTCTTAGTCATATGGTTTAGTTTTAGGTAGTCCTGCAAGGAGCAGGGAGTTGGACTCGATGATCCTTATGGGTCACTTCCAACTTGATTCTATGATTCCCTTCTATGATTCTATGATTCAATGATTCAATTTCTACAGCTTTTTTTTTTTTTCCTTTATGCTGCTACTACTACGAACTTCATGCTTTTTCTCCATAAAATGAAAAGCTAATATCCATAATGAATTATATTATTAAACCAGGAGAGCTATTTGGAGAATAAATACATGTAGTATATGCTTAAGAACCATACTGTAAAACATCATAAATAACAAGCTGTATATTATCATTGTGTAATCTATTGGTTTTATTAAATTCTGCTTAGATGTTGAGAAAGAAGAGGCTAAACTAGCCAAAGAGGATTAACGCTATAAGAAAGAAGAAAAAGGATTAATTTAAAAATGCTGGGAAAAAAAATGTTTAAGAAAAGGATATGACTCCATAGTTTGGTGAGCTGGTAGCCTGAATCACCAAAAAAGCAGAAGTAATGGGCTCCTTGGCTTGGAGTGCTACATCTGTTTAACTGACTATCCTCTTTCCTTTGTCCTTGCAAAAATTCTAAACACAGAATTAAATAGTTTCTAGTAGACAGCCAAGCTTATATATTCCTCAGAAGATCTCAGGTAGCTTCATGTATTTTTACAGCTTATGCAGA
Source organism: Nipponia nippon (assembly GCF_047370975.1). NCBI lineage: Eukaryota > Metazoa > Chordata > Aves > Pelecaniformes > Threskiornithidae > Nipponia > Nipponia nippon. Next base: position 19,124,035 of record NW_028262347.1, on the reverse strand, counting down.
CAAAAAGTGGCGATGCGTTTGGTAGAAGACAGCTCTGCACCAAATAATAGGTACTCTCCATCAGTGAAAAGACAGGGTCACAGGTAAGGAGAATTCTGCTGTACATCAATCAGTCCAGGTGGGATCAGCTTCCCCATTTCCTTTCCTGATTACTGAGTCTCATGAGTACCTAAAATGTGCTTAGAAAGAATCACTGAACTATGTAGCTTCTTCCATGAAGTCCATTCACTACAGCAGTGAGCTGATAGTTGGTGAAATTATAAATACATGCTATGCAAGAGTATCAGTGCTGGCTTATACATGCTGGGTTCTTCTAACATTTGGGACTAAGAGTGATTTAATATACAGTATTTCTGATTCTCATATAGTACAGTGATGGATGCATAAATAAGCTCAGATCAGCAGCTACAAAGATTTTTGATACTAACTCTCCACTTAGTTGAGATTGGCCTCATTAACATCTAGATGACTTTCTTATCAAGTCATATTGCAAGACTAATTTATATGTAACAAGTTTATCATGGTATTTATTTTCTCTGTTTCACTGTTTCTCCCACTTGATCTGTTTCTGCTAACTGGATATGATAAGAAAAGTACTTAGCCCTGTGCAGTGCTTTTATCAATACCTACAAAATATTTTACAAAGAAGGTTTAGTATTGTGATCTCTATTGCTATCGATGGAGAAACTTAGGCACAGAAAGGTCAAGTGCCTTTTAAAGTATACTCAGCACATAAATCACAGAGCTAAGCTAACAGGACTCTTGAGTCTCAGTCCTATACTATATTAATACAGCTACGTTCCCTCCCCTAGAGACAGAAAAAGCCAAAATCAGGTGGCTAATTACAAGTAACCACAGACACCCAATAATCCTTGAATAATCCAGTTTCAAAACCCCTGAATTATTAGATTCATAGATCCCTTGTAAGCCTTTGAAGTCATTAAAGCCTGACTGAGGAGCAAAGCGATCTTTAGCTCAAATCCTATGAATAGACTAGCTTGTGAACATAATGTATGCTGGCTATTAATATGCTATTTTGCTGTATAAGCAGCGAGTGTAATTCAGCAAAACCCTACCCAAATTGTACATATAATAGATTCACATCATCTTTACAAAGCTAAAGCTAATGCTAGGAGAAAGCATCCAGAAATGTGATTTTATCTCTTATTATACCAATGATAACATGAGACACTCTAATTGACAGAACACAGCCAGATACTTCAAGGCTCCAAGGGATGCAGATTTGTGAATCTTTCCATAAATGAAGAAATGGAGCACTGTCTGATGAGGGCAGTCTAGTAACAGGAGTATGAATTGTTACTCTTCCACCATTTTTAAACATTTGGAAAGAAATCCTACAATTTAAGGTTTTCTAGAATTCTTAAACTACTGTTAATTTTGTATGTTTTAACACAAAATGTCCTGAATTCTCCTCTTGGAAATGTACTATAGTATCTAGAGTAAGTTGAACATACTTGAAGTTACTTGAAATCTCTCCATTGACCATGCAGGGAGCAAAGACCATTCATTAAATAGACTTGTATTTAAACTGCATGCGTTGAGCAACAAAATGCTTAGGAAGCATTTCTTTACCGAGAGGGTGGTCAAACACTGGAACAGGCTTCCTAGAGAGGTGGTCGATGCTCCAAGCCTGTCAATGTTTAAGAGGTGTTTGGACAATGCCCTTAATAATATGCTTTAACTTTTAGTCAGCTTTGAATTGGTCAGGCAGTTGGACCAGATGATCATTGTAGGTCCCTTCAAACTGAAATATTCTATTCTATTCTATTCTATTCTATTCTATTCTATTCTATTCTATTCTATTCTATTAAAAATATTTATATCACAATCATTGGATGCTATTTGAAAGGAATGTTCATTAACTCAACCCTATGTCTGAGCTCATTAAAACCCTCAGCACTTCATCAGAGAATAAGAGATTGGTTTTCTTAAGTGAAATTGGACTGAACCTAAGAACTCATTTTTAATAGTCACAGTCACTGGATTTCTGTCAGTCATTGAGACTAGAGCATCCCTTTGAGCCATTAAGTACAACTCAGCTTAAGTGTGAGTTTGATTTAATGCGAAAAGAACAACATCCATCTCTGCACAAATTCTTGGTCTTTTTTCTATTTTCTGCATCCATTTTCTGTAGTTTTTTAGTGCACATTTGGAAATAAATTACATCTATCTGCATGTCTGTCCAGAAAAGACATCATTTTTAACAAGACTACGAGGCTAGAGCCAATTTGGGCCACAGCATAAACAGACCAGTGTTTGGGTTTCTCACATCCCATCCTCATGAAGAATCCTCTTTGCTGACGATTCATTACAGAGTTTTCACAGTACAGAACCCAGGACCTGAGACATTAATGAGTAGCAGCACCAGCTTACATTACTAACTGCAGTATACATGAGTGCCTTAGGAAAGGTGGGAATGTGTATTGCTCTCTTAAGCTTATCTTCCCACCTGCCCAGATCTGCAGCTTCACACTTCATGCGGACACATCTTCCATATTCCTTCCTCCTCTCAAAGAGAATCTAATGCTAAACAGAAACAACAGAGTCCATCTGCCCAAGAAAGGGGGAAGAAAAATAAAAAGCTAAGCCTCACAAAAGTGTAGCAGAAGGCCATCATGGCTAAAGATTCTGTTTTGAGCACTTGTTCCACCTCTGTGTTATGATGCCTCTTCAGTGAAATAACCAGTTACACAAGAAGTTCACTTTACATATTGGCCTTGACGTTCTGATTCCAAATGGCATCATCACTTCTCTATTCTAGTCACAAATGCTATATCTTCTCATGTCTTCTCTTTGCTCTTCTAAATACCTCCAACCTTTTTGTTCCTTCTCCTGAAGTCCTGAGGTCCTGGAGGTCCTGAGGGCATTTCCTAACTCTTGGTAGCATTAAGATTAGTCAGGTGTATGTACATGTTAAGGAAGTTTCTTTAAGCAACCTGCCTCCTTTTCTAGCGAGCAAAAGAAAGGGAAAAAATTCTCATTTCTAAACATATAATGCAAACATTATGTAGTTCAAATTTAAAAATTGAAAACTTCATTTCATTTATCATAATTGCTCAAAGAGTTCTTCATGCCTATATAAGAAACTAACACTTCTGGCCTAATAGCTGCGGTCCTGAAAATATGTAGGTGATGAAATATTTCTAAATCTCCATTAGAAGCTCAGATCACAAAGGCAGTTTAATGAAAGACTAGAATTAACCTCGCTGAAATGCAAAATTATCCTAGAAGACTCTTTATATTACACTAACAATGAGGTGAGATTATATAAGCTTTTGAGATAGCATACTGTTGAGTCCAATTTTTCAGCCATGCCTTTCAAAGATGAGAAGAAAAACCTAACTATTGTATTTCTGGTGCACTGCTAAGAAGCACAGCATACATATAGTTAAAGTGAATAGGAACAATAGGTCAGCATGATGGAACTTGTGGAGAAAAAAAGCTAGGAAATGTGGAGGTCCACAAAACACTAAAATATATATATGTCATCCCTTAAATGATCTTTGGACTCATGCCTTATATTTAAAAAAAAAAAAAAAGGAAAAAAAAAAAGGAAACCAGATCTTTGGCAAAATAACAGAGAGTAACATAAAAGTGCAGATAGAATTTGCAACTGTGCTAATTTGAATCAAACCCTGCAAAGCTTCAAAAGCTTCCAAGAACTAAACTTTATAGAATTTTACTGTAGAAATTCAACAATAATCTGACATCTGCTTCTTTCTTCTGACACTTACTGTTACTCCTTCAGATGTACATCCCATGTATTCAGTTAACACCAAGAGACAGGAGAAAATTTAAGCCAACTGACCTCTATCACCTCTAAAGATCTCTCACCAAGTCATCCTATTATCTCCCAATAAATCCCATAAAGCATCTCATGAAAACTGGAAACATCACTCACTTATTTGCAATACAAGAAGCAAGTTACTACACAAGATAAGGCTGGTGATTCATCTAGTCTAGCACCATGCTGCTGACAATGGTCAGGTTCACCTTCCTCTAAGAGGAAATTCTGCTTCTAACACATACAGAATATAATGTCTATGTGGAGGCCTCTCCATAGCCATCATAAGCTATGGATAGGCTTATCTTGTAAATCATGAGGTTTTTAAGTGTAATTTTATTTTTATTTTGCCTAGAATTAACTATGTTTACATTTTCCATATAAAGAAATAATCATACTTTCAATTTATCCAGCTTTCAACCTCCTTGATTCCTTGTTGCAGTTAAGTTGAATGGGTTCATCATGTGCTATCTAAGAAAAAGATGATTTTATTAATTTTGAGTTTGGGTTTTTTTTCATTTTTGTTAAACATTCGTTCATTTTTTAATTATCAGCAAGGAAAGAGGAAGCTACAATACTCCTTCTATACAAAAATTGTTATCTTTATACCACTGTTGTGCATGTAAACTCTCCACAGTATAAGTCTGTCCCTCTTTGGTCGATATGCTTCCCATTTTTTCGCTCTACTTATCTGTAATACATGACAAGCCCAGATCCACAAAAATACACATGCAGCTATCATCCTGTGTGGACACTAAATTCTCATTTATCTAATAGGAAATAGAAAGCAAAACATGTAAAGGTTTGATTCTTTGTATTTTAGAAGCTCAAGAAAAAAATAATAATTATATTTGTAATTCATCCCATTGAATGCAATTTGAAACAGATATCTGAGTTACAAACTGTAAATTCAAAGAAATAAATAGAAACCAACTGCTAATAACAATGAACAGCCTGGAGCAATTAACGATTTTTTTAATGACAAATAGAGTGAGTCTAACTATAATTTTAATCCCTCTGTCATATTTTTCTTTCATATTTAATAGATTAGAACCATTTGCTGCTGTTTTTTAGTTACAGCTCTAAAGATGTATTAGGATATGACAGATCCAAGAAGCCATACTTTTAAATAAAACTTCTTCATCTTGTAAATAGTGCTTTAGAATTTCTGGCTTTAATCATCAGTTTAATGAAGTCTAATGGATCTGTTATTATCCTTCCTCTTTAATGTGGTGATAAGAATAAAAATATAATTAAGGGTGTTTTTGAAATAAAGGAACAAAAGCTGAAGACAAGGGAGAAAAAGAGATAGATACAGCAACACCACATGAATGAGAGGTCGAACAAGCTGCAAATAGCTCTTCTATAGGCAGCCACTCTAAAACATGCTCTTCTATGATTCCAAAGCTTATTCATAAACCTGCAGCCTTCTAAACTTGATACAGAAATGCCTTATGCCCCATTGTGTTATGAACAAAACAAAACAAGTCTGAGCGACTTGGTGCATCAAAATTCATTTTCAAAAGAAAATCAAGCCATATTTTACTAAAAGCAAGTTGTCTGTATGAAGCAATAATGGTCAAGGAGATGATGTGCACTTTTTGCATATTGTGATTGTGTTTTATCTAAATTAGGGTGATTCTACAGGCAAAATAAAGTCTGATTAGTTTCCAGTAAGATGAAGAGAACACTAAATTTATGTTAAATATCTACTTTCAAGGAGCTTCTTGTTTGAATTTTGCTACTTTTTTATAGTTTTGCTATGTTAAAGATGTATTGGGTAGCAGACAAAATCTTAATTTGAAGAAAAATTATGAATAAGATGAGGACACATATGCAACACATGCTTTTTAGGCAACAAAATAAATTGTTTGTAGGGTCAGTATTTTCCTTAGATGTTATCCTAAACTCTTAAGTTTCTACATTGTACATTTCAAGGCATTATAACAAAATACTTTTCCTCTTGTCCTAAAAAGAAAAAGAAATAAGCATTTAGTTTTAAATTCATTTTGGATTTTTATGGCAAATGGGAAATAAAATTTCTTGGATCTCTAGATCCAAACAACAAAATCTTCAGTTTTATTTTTCACATTCTTGGGTAAGGAAAAAGCATAAAAGCTATTTAAAAAAATAGCATGATCTTTCTTTACCTTTCTTATCTAACACTAGAAAACACATCATATATCTTGTATTATACATTTCTCATTAATAAAATAAATAATTAGTTTTATCAGAAGCCTATGACTTCCCATCATAGCAGTACAGCTTAAAAAAACCCTGAAAACTTGTACTATGCCCTCTTTGTTTCTCAATTTAAATATCATAATCAATGGTTTTATAACTTAGCATCCTGCAGCAAAGTTACTTTGTATTCTTTCAGCACACTCAAAAATGAGTATGGGTTTAGAAAACAGTGACAGGAAAAAAACATGGGTTTTGTATATGAAGCAACAAGGGGGACAAGATTAAGTCATTTTACTTTGATAGATGATATGAACCTGTTCAGGAGCTGTGTAGGAAAGCTTATCTTATTGGTCTTCTCCTTCGACACTTTTAGCTGCACTGCTTGTTAAAGAGTAGACAATATCTGGAGGTAGATCAGGAGGTAGATTCATCTTGGTTATTGTGTTATTTCAACTTATCGATGAGATCAATGAAATGCACAAGAGATTTATTTAGACTTTTACACTACAAAAAAGCAAAAGCTACCCAACTCCCCACACTATTTCCTCCCTACACCACCCCTTGAATCTCTTCCTAGGTTTTTGCAATGCATGCTACTCTTTTAGTTATTAAATCCTTTGGCTTATCATTTCCAGTACAGAGGATCTACACTTTTCCTTGAAGCCTAAGGGAATTTTGCTTAAAGTGCTGAGCAAAATGAGCAAAATGAGCAATGAACCTACAGTAATCTTCGTATACAACTAAGTCACCTCATGTTTTTTCTAAAATGTGTGAGTTTGAAATAAGATAATGCCATTTAGATTTCTACTCCATGTTTCAGAAGCAGTTGAAAATAGCGTATTTTTTGGCAGAAACAGAAAATTAGTATGAAATGAATGCTATTTTTCAGCAAAACATTGCTAACAATTTTCAACTTGTTTTCCCTTCTAATACACAGACAACTGAATTTCATCCAATTTTTTCCCATTGTCATACATACCTAAGCTCAATATAGTACCAAAATAATTTTTCTATGCCTTTTGCCTATTTCTCCTTTTGATGGAATAGTCGTATAAAGGAGACCATCAAGGTGGACAATTTTGAATAATTTCTTCATGACTTCTTGGTTCCTGTGAGTTGAATACATGGCACCACAGCATGATTCTTGGGTTGTCCCGTATATGCAAGGATAAGGTAATTAGACATTTTGTAAAGAATAAAAAGTTAAGCAACTCCTCCTTCCCTCCCTTTCACACAACAGTTGGAGCCAAATGGTTGTTCAAGCTTGTTATGCACAATCCTGTTGTTATAGGGAGAACTATTCCATAAAAAGATTAGATATTAGCTTAAGCTGCCTTGGTACAACTGAATAAGCATGAGCCTGCAGATATACAAATGCTAAATCCACTGGCATTACCATTTCTTAAGCATTCAGAAACCTCCGAGCTTTTCTAGATGGTAAACCATCCTAAGTCTATTTCACAGACATACTAAATCTGTTTATTTTGAATAGAAGCAGCATTGTTCAAGTTAAGTTATAGTGTAATAAACAGATTAGGGCATTAGGCAACAGAATTATTAAAAGTGAAAGATCCTCAAGGTGAAGGGAAAGAAATTAATGCCAAGTCCTCTCTTTCAAACAAAAATGCAATGAAATTCAAATTAAATCTAGTTCAAAATAATTTACCTTTTGGCATCATACATCAGTATTTTAAGGACCAGTTCAGAAAGTAAATAACACTCCAGGTTGAATGAAAAATTATCCTGTCTCTTTTGATTCAGTGTGAATTTTCAAATTTAAAGTAACCTGTAATCATTTATTCAAGGCACTTGGTTAAAGTACTGTTTGTTACACCAAAGTAGAGACAGGAACTTCTGAGATTTTAACTTGCTCCTGGAAATCTGACTGCATTTCATCTTTTTTCTGTTGTCCTCAATAGCTTATGTCAAATTGACAATAATGCAAATGGGCTATATCTAACATTTTCCTTCACCTGCAAGGGTAAAATTCACGAAGAGGTTCATCCACTACCTCTCTCTATCAGAGTTTAACTAATAGGAGGATAGGTCCTATGCTGGACCTTGATACAGAACTCTCTTACTGTTACTACACCAATTGCTATTATAAAGCAAAACTTTGCATCAAAAGTCAAAAAAAGTCAGTGATCTTTCCTGAGTAGAAGGCTTCTTTATTATAATATAAAGCTGGCTATACCTGTGTTTCTGGCAGTATGTATCAGTATTTCCATACCAAAGTACAAAGCCTGAAGACTAAGCACTTCTAAATTGTCTTTGAAGTGGTTCAGTTTTTCATAGGAACAGATTTTGCAGATACCACCAGAAACTGCAGAAAAAAGGTTGGGGGTGGGAATGTGGGTTGCTTTCAAAAAGTTAATAAAATCTAGTTATTTATGGTCTCTTTAAATCAAAGGGACTTTATAGCTGCCCTGCTTAGCTTTAGAATACTGTGCCAAATACAAAATAAACAGTAAATTTTCTTACATTCAAACACCATTGACCTAAGTTTTGATCACTTTTTAAACTCTGACCAATATTTCATAGAATCATAGAATCATAGAATCATTAAGGTTGGAAAAGACCCTTAGGATCATCGAGTCCAGCCGTTAACCTAGCACTGCCAAGTCCATCACTATACCATGTCCTCGAGCACCACGTCTATCCATCCTTTAAATACCTCCAGGGATGGAGACTCAACCACTTCCCTGGGTAGCCTGTTCCAATGCTTGATCACTCTTTCGGTGAAGAAGTTTTTCCTAATAATTAATTAATAATTTAAAATTGAGTTAAATGTTGAGAAACCATAAAATATACAGCTTAGAATAGAAGACAATTAACACAAGAAGCTCAGGCATCCTGTCTAAGCTCTTTTAAGAGAATACAGTTTGCTGGCAGGTATATGTCTCGATAATACATCTATCCCTAACTTTAGTCAACAAATAGCTAAAGAGCAAGCTACCTTTGTGTCAATAGTAGAAGTATCAGACCTTAAGAAATTGAACAAAACAAACCAGTGAATATTCATGGGAGACAAGAACAGGTCATCTTCTCCTAGTTGCACTATTATGCAAATGTCTTAGAGATATGTGTTCAAACCATATTTTAACTCAAAATAAGGTCTTTGTTGTATTTAGGCTGTGTGCTTGTCCTAAGAGAAATGGGGGAATGTCACAGTGTGCTCTTCAGATAACATGGAAGTCAGAAAACCCAAATACATATGAAAAGTTATTGCCTTGGGTTATTTACTGTGAACACAGATGCTCAGGATACATAAATCATGCTAACTGACTCCAGACTGCAGAAAATGGCCAGGCTCGTGTGTTCTCCTGCCATTGTCAGAGACAGAATACTAGATTAGTTGGACCCTTGGTCTCTGTCAGGGGCATTTCTTATATTATTACCTCTGAGTTAAATTTTCAAGTGCTAGATCAAATGAGAACATTATCTTGTAGGTTTGGATACTCTATGGCATTCTATAGTATTTAAATATTTCCAGCACCTTTGAAGAAATACAATGAATTGACTGATGATGTTTCAGACAAATCTGGGGAATTTAGAGTTAACTATAGTAGGATTTTTCTGTTCTTTCTTTTTTTTTATTTTTATTTTTAGTGAGTTCTTTTCTGGAAGACTTCTATGTGGAGTTTTCATTGAACTACTTCTATGTTAGGAAGTCAGGAAGAATGCTTGTCATTCAAGGATTTGCTGTCCCCAATCCTTCTAATCCAGAGCATCAACAAACACCTTTAGCATTCAATTTGCCACCTCTACTTTATCTTGTACATAAGACAGAATACCTGGAACTGAAGAATGAAATGTCTCTATAGTAAGTTGTATTAATTCCTCCTCTTCTTCTGATGCTAGCCTTGTCATTTCACTGCATTTATTCTTCTCTTTATCTCATTGTTCTGCAAGGTGGGAAACTTCTGCCTACTGTTGAGAGTAATAGTTGCTGGGAAACACACTGCAGCAAACAATTATCCACTCGCTATTTCAGTTTTCAAAAATGGAGTTTGAGAAGAAAATTAGACATCCAAACAGAAAAATATTACTTTGGTCTAGACCCAGATTCCAAAGAGAAGACATATTTATACTAACAGTTGCAGTTGCTCGCTTAAGATTTGTGGATTTGCTTGTTTGGTTTTTGTAACATCAGCAATGCTTTACCATGCTATTTAATGAAACACAACTAGCAATGTAAAGATCCCTTCAGTGAGAAAGTAGGCTTGACATAAACATAAGTTCTTAATTTGGCTGTCTATGCAATTTGCTGATACGCTATGAGATTCAGTCTGCTACTGTGCACTACTCTTTTCCCTCTTGCTTACATGTCTGTCATATCATCTTTCAAAAACAACCTTGTTTTTCATAATTCAGGCTGGGTCTACTTGAAATCAGCATTGACTTGTTTGTAAAGAACTAGCTTGCACTGATTTTATGGGTTTACATTTGAATTACCTTGAGATAGTATAAAGGGCAGAATTATGCAGTGTTTAATGCTATACAAAATGTTGTGTTATATCTTTCATATGAGTATTTTACCCCAAAGCCTTTACAGGGAAAATCAAGTAGAAAGACTAACATAAGTAAGTGAACAGAACTGATAAAAGAAACTAAAAGGTTAAGGCAAGGGAGAAAAAGTAGCTTGGAAAAAAGGTATCTATTTCAGTGGGCAAGTATGCAAGCTCTTGAAGTATAGGCTGGATGAGCAGACACTGAGGTGGATTGAAAAGCAGCTGAACAGCCAGGCCCAGAGGGTTGTGATCAGTGTGGCACGAAGCCTAGTTGGGAGCCAGTAACTAGCGGTGTACCCCAGGGGTCAATAGCGGGTCCAGTCCTGTTTAACATCTTCACTAATGATCTGGGTGATTGGGCAGAGTGCTCCCTCAGCAAGTTTGCAAATGACACAAAAATGGGAGGAGTGGCTGATACACCAGAAGGTCCTGATGCTAAGCAGAGGGACTTCAACAGCCTGGAGAATTGGCCCGACAGGAACCTCATGAAGCTCAACAAAGGGAAGTGAAAAGTCCTGCGCCTGGGGAGGACCAACCTCATGCACCAGTACACACAAAGGGTCAACTAGCTGGAAAGCAGCTTGGCAAAAAGGACCCAGGGCTTCTGGTAGACAACAACCTGACCACAAGCCAGCAACGCACCCTTGCAGCAGAGAGGGCTAATGATATCCTGGGCTGCGTTAGGAGGAGTGCTGCCAGCAGGTCAAGAAAGGTGATCCTTCCCCTCTATTCAGCAATGGAGAGGCCACACCTGGAGTATTGTGTCCAGTTCTGGGTTCCCCATATAAGGTATGGACATACTGGAGAGAATCCAACAAAGGGCCACAAAGATGATGAAGGGACCAAAGCATTTCTCCTATGAGGAAAGGCTGAGAGGGCTAGGACTGTTCAGCCTGGAGAAGAGAAGGCTCAGGGGGATCTCATCAATGTATATAAATACCTGAAGGAAGGGAGCATAGAAGACAGAGCCAGGCTCTTTTGAGTGGTGCCCAGTGACAGGACCAGAAGCAATGGGCAAATTGAAACACAGGAGACTTGTTCTGAACATCAGGAAACACTTTTTCACTGTGAAGGTGACTGAGCACTGGCACAGATTGCCCAGGGACGTTGTGGAGTCTCCCTCCTTGGAGACGTTCAAAGTCATCTGGACATGGGCAACCAGCTCTGGGTGACCCTGCTTGAGAAGGAGTGTTGGACCAGGTGACCTCCAGAGGTCACCAACGTATTGTTGGGCAATACGTTATTTATGTGCAAATTTTGCTGATATAAATGCCATGATATAAACGCTGATATAAATGTCCTGCTTGGCATATTCATAGGAAATTGCTAAACCTGTGAAATATATTGATTTATCTTTTATCACATTGTTTCTACATTTAGACACAAACAAGGGCTCAAGGGTCTTTTCTGTATAAATTAATCTCTGTACTTTATAACATTAACATTATTAGACTGGTTGACAACTCATACTACTACTATGGACTTCATTATAACTAGAAGAAATTTAGGACTGAGGAAAATAACAGACAATTACAGATAACAGACAACGATAATTTTTCTCTCCCACTTCAACCATCTGAAGCTCTCTCAGCAAAAAATTCTAAGTAAGGTTCATCCAGTCACAACAACAATATTCACTGTTAACTCTACATTCTGCTAGTTGATTGAACAGGTAGTTGTGGCTAAGGAGTAGGTTACACTAGGAAGACAGAAGCATACAAAATCATCAAGTTAATGATAGCTCATTATTCAGAATCCCTCACAAAATCGAGATACAGTAAACTTGATTTTATGAATCTTTTGCAGTGCTTTTAACAGCACTAAGGATAAGAAGCAGATGTGAAGATAAAACATTATTCCATAATGCTTTATGATCATAAATCTCATTTGGATGTTTTCACTCTCATTTAGTTTTATATCAATTCAGGCAATGGGACTACGTATTTCCATGAGCTGCATTCCATTCAGCAGACAATCTTCAGGAGGGAAACACTGTCAGTGTTTGAAAAGACTTATTGGTATGACAAGGGTAATTATAATAGTGCTTTATGCTTTGGGGAATAATGTAACACAGCTCTGGTTCATGGGCAGCAGAGAGACTTTAGTTATAATGTGTGTGGTGTGGTGTGTTATTCTGTATTATTAGCCCTGCATGGCATCACTAAAGAGAAATGGTGGCAAGTCAGGATTGATATAACAGGAACTAGAGTATTTGTAATTCCCTCCTCAACATCTGTTGCATAAAATGTAATTTGCTCATTTGTGCAAGCTGTGCTTCTTTAGAGGCAATCTCCAAATCCTTTTTTGGATGTACCTGCCCCAATTTGTACAATTTGAATGTGGCCCAAAATAGCCTGCATTTCAATTTCACACAATTTGAGAATGCTGCAGTGAGCAACCTGTTTATTTAAATTACATCAAAAACAAAGTGACAGAGGGGTATGAGTGACCAGAGAGTCAAAAAGGAAGAATTTGAAGAGGGATTGTTTTTTTGTTTTTTCAAGAGGCAGAGCGCTCAGATCACCAGGAAGAATATTAAGGAAAGCAGTTAATATGTAGTTAAAGGAATCGTAATGCACATGAACATATGCTGTTTTACCTAATTTTGATCAACTTAAAAGTAAAAATGTCTTTATTCCTTCAGTTGGGTTTAACACGCCATCTGGTTTAATTATTCCTTAGGTAGCACACTATAAAGTTAATAGTAACAGTAGTGTTAAGCCAATCAGGAAGAATGTTTCTGATGTGATTTTTCACCAAGGATGTTTCTCTTAAACCCATTGACTATGAGGTCAATGTAATAAGCTTTTGCATAAGTATTACGTTACTGCCAGTGCTTGGCAGATGTTAGCTGAGAATTGTCACCTCTAGATTGACTCAAATCTGCTTACTCAGTGAAAGAATTTAGTCATAATCTAAAGTACTCCTTTAATTTAGAGTTTCAGGCAGAATTTTAATTTTAAAATTATTTAAATAGTTTTAAAATAGTTGAGAAGATATGATGGCATTAAAAACATAAGGTCTTACAGGATTGTATGTTAAAAGGAAATAAACCATGGTTTATAAAAGTCATGCTGATCAAAGAGTCAAAATACTAAAGTCAATCTCAGTCCTCATTTCAGCAAGGAAAGATATGCCCAGTGAGACTTCTGAAATCCACTACTTTGAACAACTAGGCAAATGAAATATGGAGTGTTCATTATTCATTGTAATAAAAGAGGGAAGGTAGGGATTTAGGGATTCTCTTCAACATCTTTGAGTTGAAAAGTGATTTGAAGCAGTTTTGCATAATCCCAATTTTAGAGAGTCCTAGTGAAGTTCACCATTCCACTCCTGCTGACTTTCAATAGGACCTAATTATTGTTTAAAATCCAAGCTAAAAACTACTTTGTGTTGTTTATCTTTAAAACTATTATTCCAAAAAAAATGAATGCTGTAACAAATTCTTACAGAACTGAACATTTTCCCATGACCCTAAAAAAATCTGTTTCCCCTGACGGTGTTTGTAAACTGGGGGGGCGGGTGGGGGGGAGGGCAGGCAGAACCGAAACAAAAAACCCGGAACAGAATTTCATCTTAATGGATGCATAAGAAATACTTTAGGAAACACATAAACACACAACATACTAATCTGAATTTAGCAAAAGAAAGGGAGAATATTTAGAATACATTATTGGTAGGGGAGTGCTTGATATTATCATCATCATAACATACATACTTCTATTCTCAAATGTAGTATTACGTGTTCTCATTCCCTATTCCAGATTTCAGCTATGTATGTGATAAAGAATGTTACATGATGATCATGAATTAACAGACCAGATACCAGTCATACTGAAAAAAAAAATACTAAATCACTTTAAGAAAACAGGTGTTTTCCTGATTCTTATGCTTTGTTGCCCATTGCAGCTGGATACAATTTATGGCATAATACTGCTATTCTAAATTACACCAGTTACAGTGTTATCTGGTGACCCCATGAAATACAAGAGGCAAAAAATAACTTCATTTCTCAAGACCCATACTAAATAGAGTTAATGGAAATCATCTGTGGTTTACTAACTAACTGCCTCCAAATCTCATCCAACCCAGGACTCCCTGAGCAGAAAACAGCTGGGGCACAGGATGGCTTTAGGGACAAGTGTCATATAACCTTGTGCTGTCCTTAGATTTCTCTAGGTATCCTTTTCTGGCTACTGCTGTGATTGTTAGGCTGAATGACTTGTTGATATAACGAAGTAAATTTGTTCCTATGTTTCAGTATAAATAAAGAACCGAACTAAATAGACCTGTAATCCATAAAATGATAAATAAACGATATCAGACAACTTTGGGTACTTGAATGTGTTTTATCAACAGGACAAATGTTATCCAAAAGACAGGGATCAATCCCAGGAATCATTTTGGAAAGTTCTAAGGATAAGTACATTTCCTCTGGACATACAACATTGATGAATAGAAGAGATTCCAGCTGTAACTTGAAACTTGAACTCAAAACACCTTATCAACCAGTCCAAAAGAGCTAATCAGCATGTAAGAGATATCAGCAGATGAAGACAGTAATCCATAGGCAATTCCATTATTTTAGTGCAGACTGTTACCAGAAAGGGTAACCTCTCCCTTACCCCAGCCACGTGTTTCTACATACCCTTATGCCAGCCGTAGCACTCAAGGTCTGTCTGAAAACCAATTTGACCAAAAGAGGAAGAGGAAGGAAAAAAAGAAGAAAAAAATGAAAAGGAAAATATGTTGACTGGGGATAATTTCCATGATCTGGCTCTCAATGTGGTAGGAGCTCAAAGTCACGGTGACTTGAAGTGATTGAGAACCACGGGCTTAAGGGCTGTAAAATATTCTTGTTTGGATACTGCAAATTGTTCTAATTTGTACCAAGTAAACAAAAATACCCAGGTATAAGAACATTTAATAAATGTTGCTGGCTGGCTATTCTACTGTATATGATCACCTACACCATGAATCACTGGCAATCAGTACTGGCAGTAGTTTAGAACCTATTACAGCATGTCTTCTGTTTCAAGGGAATGGCACCCTGTTCACAGTCACCTCTCACATACAAATAATACGTGCCCTAAAAGTAACCTATTCATAGTTTTTCTCCCCCACTGGCTTGTCCTCAAGGGGCACAACCCACAGTCTGGGAAACACAGTGCTAGGGAAATCTTCAAGGCTATAGTTCCAATGAGATGCTGCACAACTTTGTCCCATAATAGCTTAAATAAAAAGTCAACAATTGAGTGATATAATGGACTGGTTGTTGGAAAAGAAAAAAAAAAAAAAAAGCAACACAGAAAAAAGGCAACACAGAAATAAGTTAACAGCTAGATATTACAATCTCACAGATGCCTAACATTAAGAACAGCAATATCATTAGAAGAAAAGTCTTGAAGAGATCTCTTCAAGTCATCAAATCCAGTGCCTTGCTATGTCACAGACCCCTATGTATTAAAATCCTTTTTCTAAATCAATTCAATCCCACTTCCATTTAATCCTGAGCTAACATTGTCCTTGTTTTTTTCTTTTTTCTTTTCTGTTGTTTATTCTTCTGATGTACCTTATTATATTTCTCAGTTGTTGTTTGACTCAACAAGCCAAGCACTTTTAAACTTCATTTCTGGAGTGGACATTCCATTCTTCTGAACATCCAACCACTTTTCCACCTAGTTCAGTATGAGTTTCTGAATAAAGGGAATTACACATAGCTTTGCTGATGAAGTCTCAACAATGCTGTCTATAGCGACATTAATATTTCTCTATTTTCTAATTCACCTTGGGGTCACCCATCTTTTTCACAATCCAAGTAATGATTCATAGCTAACATGCAACTAACCAACATGCCAAGGATCTCTGCTCCTGGACAATGATAGATGAGCTCTCATTTTACTGCAGAAATTCATGCTGATAATTAATAAACACATGATGATGTACTTCATCCAGCTCTAGTTCACCGCCTTTCTATTACTTAAGTCTTCAATATCATCCACTGGTGTTACACCTTTTCTTATACTCTGACATATCAGTAGGATTTTAAAATGCAAGCTAAATGAGATATGTGCACCCTAAATATATTTCCTTCTTGAAGCATTAGATACAAGGCATTCTTTTATATTATTTAGACCCTTGACTGCAATACAAAATATGCCAGACTGGTATCAAATGATGCCATGGTCGAATCATTTGTTCTAAAACAGTGAAACCAGTCAAACAACAAATTCTACATACAGAGACTACTGCAACAGCTATTTGATTTGCTATGTAAAAGAAAATGATTAATGCTTTTCATTTAGTAGGAAACAGCTGCACTCCTAACTTTACTATCTGGAAAGCAGGAGGAGAAGTAGCTGTTTAAAAAATCATATCATTTTCAGTGAAAAATGGCTTCAACTTTGGGAATAATTGCTGTTGCCAGTAGGTTGTTAGGAAATTAGGAGCAAAGCATTGAAATAAAATGTATTAAGATTCAGAAGATTTTTAAATAATTATCAATGTGAAAATTAATTACAAATATCAACTGTTGGCCTGTTCACACATATCAGCAGTCAAGAATACACAATTCCAGCTTAAAATAATTCTCCTGTCACTCACACACTACAGTAGCTACCTAAATGTGTTGGAAGGTGTTGAATTGGGGAGCCTAAAATATAAACCGAAAGTAACCATTTAGTCCCTTTCTGTCATTCTCCCTCTTTTATTGCAAGTTCTAACAACGTGATCAATTAAACAAGAGATGACGAATTATTACTCTTTTTGCCATAATTTTTCTAAGTGGAGAATTACATAGTTGAAGAACAAAAGATGCACTGGCATTCAGCAAAGATTAACCCTTACCCTGTTCTTTCTGCTCCCATGACAATCAAGTGCAAGAAAATATTGATAGCTTTTCTACCATTTTAATAACTTTAATGTTCTTTAGAAAAGGGGTCAAACCAATGATTTACCTCTAGAGAATCTGGCACAGTATTTTCTAACTAGCAAAGTAATTGTTTTTCCATAACTGCAGTTACAAGACCTTGATCTTGAGTTTTAATGTGCATGTACAGAAATGTACATCACATTTATTTAGCTCAGAAAGACTGTTCTTTTGATTATGCCTGCTGACCAGGTGCTAAAAGTACTAAACCATGCAACAGTCTGACACACCAATGCTGGAAGTGTTCCCAGCTGCTGGCCAGAATCTGATCACCTTTTTCTAAGCAAGGTGTTCAAGAAAGTAGTAAAAAACGCTCCTGTCTAACACCACCTGACAGCTGGGCTTCAGCACCTGTGGCTCTGCTGGATGACCTCCACATTATAGGGAAAAGGAAGACAGTCGTATCAATTCTAACAGACTTGGCAGCTTTGGTATAGCTGATGTCCAAATACTCCTACTTTCATCCCAAAGACAGCTGCAGAGGGCAAACAGTAATAGCCTGAAATGATTTGGGTCATTTTTCTCAAACCACAAATGCAGGATAGTATGGGCATTTCTTTCCTCTACCATCTTCAGACTCTCACAGTGATCATACTCCTCCTATTTACTCCTCATCAGGATCTAGATCTAGAGTGCGAGAAGCAGAATGCACATACAGGATTCAACTCTACCCCGTGCCAAGTGTGAACATAATAAACTCTGTAAAAAGCTCCTGTTTAAAGAAGAGGCGGTAAGAACTGAATCCAGGAAGGCCAAAATAATGCTGGAAGCTTGACAGAAGTGCTCCAAAAAACAAACTTTCTCTAGAATCGCTCCCATTTACAAACATGTTTGTCTTTGGGCCACTAAATAAGGTCACAGCTTAAAGACATCTTTTCTTCCTCATCTTTGGCTCAGACAGCCATGGCAGCAAAAATATCCCCCTGGCTTTCATCTAAGACTTACTGGAATTTACCTGCTTTTCAGGCATGGGTTGGTCCTGGTGAAGCGGTCACTCGTATCTCCAGATTTGCACTGCATGTATGGAAGGAAGAGGGAACTATGATTTTATGTGGAAATGAAGCTCCGAATGAGACAAAATTCAAAAGCCCATGCTCAACAACAGAAAACATCCACTAAGCAGTAAAAATGTGTACAAAGTCCAGTTGAAACTTTCAGAGGCCTACACTGGCCTGTGAAAGTAACTTCTAATAGCATCGCCATTCCAAGAAAACAATTATGTTTGTTATTCTTGACAATGAAGTGTAAGAAACAAAAATTTTATGATGGTATTAGCATGATTGTGATACTAATTCCCACAAGATTAATGGAATAAAATACAAACCCAATTTATTCAGATTAACTTACCCTCATTTTCTTCTTTTACACACAAAATGAAAAGACTTCTATAAATTAATTGAGCTATTTATTCTACAAAAGAGAGAGGGACATGCTTGTTGGCAGTGTTTTATGAACCTGAAAGGTAATGGGGCCCATAAAACTCCTTGACACTTGTTTTTGAGCTTCACAAATTTAGAGTCTGTACCTCATACTTGAAGTGTCAAAAAGACTAGTTTCTTTTGCCTGATTCATCTACCAGCCAAATTTGCCACTCACAAGAATTCTTCATAGATTTTTACTCCCTTCTCTTTAAAAAATAATACAGTTTAAGTTCCTTGAGGTAATAAGTCTTTTATCAAAGGCAAAACTAACAGATGCATTATGCCTATCCTGCAAAAAAAACATGCCACAACCACTCTTTTCAATGTTATTGAAAACATACAAAAGAAATGCATTTATGTTTAGAAACATGTTGTTAGTGTAAGATCAATATTCTTCATGAAAAATTGAGATTCATCTTACATAAATCTGTTTTTTCATATGTACAGAAACTAGTCACACAATGGAGAAAAAAATCTACTATAAAATGAGGCTTATGCCATGTATATGTGTACTCTAATCAGTACAGATAGAATCATTCATAGAATCATAGAATGTCCTGAGTTAGAAGGGACCCACAAGGATCATCGAGTCCAACTCCTGTCCCTGCATAGGATGACCCCAAAAATCACACCATATGTCTGAGGGCGTTGGCCAAATGCTTCTTAAATGTTGTCAGGCTTGGCGCTCCCTGGGGAGCCTGTTCCAGTGCTCCGCCACCCTCTGGGTGAGGAGTTTTTTCTCTAAAAATAGACATTGCAGGAACAAAAGATACTAATTTCCAATATTTGTAGAAGTTCCACATATAGATGAAAGTTTTCAAATGTAATAGAGCCCTGAACTGAACAGAAAACTGAAGCACATTTTAAGTGATACCTCAAAACTACCTTTAGAAGTCTAGCTGGTTGCAAAAAAAGCTGTATACTTAATTTCAACAGAAGTAAGAAATATCAAGATTTTGGTAGATATTTTGATAGCATTTGCATGAATTTCACATGTGGAAGCTCTTCTTCCTTTGTTAGCTTCACTGGCTCAGACACTCATGCAAATTTCCAATGTGTTGTTTCAACATTAGTCATCTTAAATCCAAGTTCAGGGAAAAAAAAAGAAAGAATGTCTTCTCTTTTCACCATTAATTCTCTTTCATTATCTGCAATTGATTTAAAAAGGAGTCTTTTCAACTGTTTACAGACAATAAATCATTCCTCATCTTGTGTATTTAACCCTGCTCAAATTCCTTGTTCTCAGGAAATAAGCATTATGGTAATTTTCCTGGAATAATATCAACTGATAATATATGTAGGTTTTAAATGTATCAAGCAACATTTTTTCTGCCTGAGTACAGTCCCAATAACAGCTACTTTCAATGTGAAACAAAATACATTTTTATGGTTATCCCTGTTGTATTTTATAGAGCTAAGCACTGCAACAGTGGATGAACCTCCTGGCCAAGATTTGTGTTACCATGCACAGCAACTGAAAGAGTTAGCCAATACACATTCTGTAAGACCTTGATTTTCCTGCCTCTCAGCTAAAATATTGTTATTCCCAATGTTGGGAACTAACATTTTGACAGTTTGTTAACAGCTTTAATTCCTCCACTATGGCAGCGCTTGCATTTAGCAAAGAGACAGAAGCAGATGCTCTCCCTTTCAGCAGGTACAGCTTCCTGACTAGCAGTAATGTTTCAGGCTCAGGTGCCTGTGGAAAATAGAGGCAAGTCTCGACACAGAATCCACTACCTGAAAGCAAGCACTCAACCCAGCTCTCAGCTTTTAAACAATTTGCACCCATAGACGTAGCTCATACCCTATAAACCAATAAAGCTATTTATCTTACAGCTCTAGAAAGAGCTGCTGTTATCAATATTTAAATATTTAAGTGTTTTTACATAATTTTGGAGGAAAGACCCACAGAAGAAAAAATATTACATCTATTTACTGATCAAACTACTCCTAAATAAACAAAATTACTCCTCTCAAAAATTCCAGACAAGATATAAATTAACCAATATGATACATTTGTTTCCAATGAAGCAAAACTAAAATGCATGATCCAGAGTATCATGTGGTTTTCTAATATGTGTATCCCTGTGTTTACACATCAGTCAGTCCTGGGATGTAGGTAAGGGGAAAAGCAACCAACACATAAACAAGCCTCAGTGTGAATTTACAAGCTTTTATTTTTTAAGAACAGAATTTTCTCCGATGATTGTCTGTCACATAGTTGTACCTGATTTGAAAGGCGCTCTGTTGACTTTTAAAGAAATGCTGTCAAAGTCTGCAAATCAAAGTTAATATCCAACTTCCAATTCTTTTCAACATGTCAGCAAGCAAAATTCAAAATTTTATTTCCTCTATTTCTTTAAATTTATACTTCTTTTTCCTTCTAACTGAGGTTTCCATATTACCTTTCAATTTAAAAAAAAAACAAACAAACAAACAAAACAAAAACCAACCAAACAAAAAAAACCACCCACCAAACTCATGGCACTATCTCTGCTCTTCAGGGAAAAAAAAAACAGCAAATTCAGAGATGTGGGAAAAAAATGTTACATTTTGCTCAGTTAAGTTCAGCTACGGTGCTACATCCTGAGAATAAATATACGCATTATAGAAATATACACTGAGAAGAGTAAACCAGAAAGCAAAATAAGAACATGAAATTTATTGAAAGCATACTTTAGAAATGCTGCTCTTTGACTTTACAGAAGAGCTCTGAAATTTTCATTCCATATGCTTTATGTGACCATCCCTTTCAAACAAAGACCAAAACCAACTAGCTCCGGTTTAAGTTCTACCTTCCTGGCACCCACTTTTAAGAGAGCTGTTCCTGTTCCACAACTGGAAAAATGCATATTATCCAGCCAAAACACAGCTGTCCTTTGTCGCACAAAACATACATGACCTGAGTAATATTAACATGCATTTGAAATTTAGACACCTCTGTCATGACAAATGACGTATACCCATCATAGCTAGAAGGGCTCTCCAGCATTTTGGCAAGTTAAAATGTTTGCTCAAATTACATGCACTGAAACTGAAAGCATATTTTTGCTCAACAGTTCAGTTCTAACCCTCAGTGCATAGTCATATCTGTTGCTT
This sequence comes from Nipponia nippon, assembly GCF_047370975.1. NCBI lineage: Eukaryota > Metazoa > Chordata > Aves > Pelecaniformes > Threskiornithidae > Nipponia > Nipponia nippon. The sequence goes on along the minus strand of NW_028262347.1, from coordinate 19,102,084 downwards.
TAGTATACTTTTAAAATAATTTAGAATGACAGGAGAAAAATTAAACTCTAATTTAGGATGTATTATATTCTCTGTGCACTGTCAGTTTACTAGTTCTAATAAAGTACATACATGCAAGCCTACAGTATGCCATATCACAGAGTTTATAATTGGGCTCAGAGAACCTGATGCATGTGGATGAAAAACAACCAAGACCAATTCTCAAATCTCTGCAGATCTAGCAGTTGGGAGAAAAAGTCTCTACACATATATCAAGTTAATTTGTCTGGCAAACCGTGATTCACATAGCTGTACTTGTCAGACCTAGTAACAGAAAAGCACTTCAGAAAGTGGCAAGACAAACAGTAGGGCCAATTCACCTGACCTTAGATAAGAAAAATAAGAAAGCAAAACTGAAAAATATAGAAAACTAATATTGGACTCTATGTCAACATGGAGCACTAAATTCTAAAAGATCAGGGAGGAAATGGACATCAGTTACCACAAGCGGTGAAATGAAAGGCAGTGAAATACACTGGGAATGTGCTCTAATAAGGTAATGTAGGAACTATTTTCATGAGTTCTACAAATTTGGTCTTTGATGGAGACAAAAAATGCCCTATAAATTTCAGGGAATTAACTAAAAAAATGAGATAGGTAGTTGCTTTATTTTATTTTGCATCTGTGCTTATATTAAAATATCAAGAGGAAAAGACTACTTTGACTCTGTGAAACTGAGGATTCTGAAGAACGTCCCTTCCCTCTATATAGAGACAAATTATCTGAAAAAACATTAAGCAATTGTTCGTGGTATTACATATGCTCAATACAATGTCAGTCTTATGAAGTCAATGTAATATTTGTGCCAAAGAATATACTGGTTTACCTATATTCCTGTCAAATGTCAAAATGGAAAAAGATAAGCATTAAGCTGTTTCATAGGAATTACTTTTGAAATGCCACCAACTCAAGTATTATAAGTTGCTTTTAAACTAATGCCTTGGAATTGTATCTGAAATACCTCAAATCCATTTATCGTAATTACAAGTGGCAGTACATGCAACTTATCACCCTAAGAGTTCACAGCAGCACTTTACAGAACTCTGCAAAAGCATGGGAAAGGGAGCCCACATAACACCATAAACTATTAAAAAGTCTCTTGAGTAAGACATTGTAAAGAAGATTACATTAGAAAATAGTTACATTTATAGACAGAATTAAGGTAGAGATCTCTAGTTATATAGGCAGCACAACCAGATTTGGCCAGCTGTTAGATGAAAAATGTCCATGAAGATATATACCATGGAAAAAGGTGAAATGCAGCAATATATTCCTTGAACAAAAACATATTGATAAAAGAATAAGGTATAGAAGGCAACAAATCTCTCCAGATGAAAAGGACTGTAAAAACAGCACTTACACTGAAGAATGCAGAATTGGAGGAACAACTCGGCTCATAAAGCCCAATACCTTACCAAAAATAACCACAGAACATAAACTTTTTTCATATATAGCTTTTATTTTCGAGCTGAGGGGAGAAGGAAGGGCAGGAGAAGTTGAGGGAGTGGCACTTCAATGCTCAGTGCAATTCATACCTGCTCTTATATTCAAGGTAAGCACTTCTAGTCTTCTTCACCCCTGCAGCTTCTTATATATATATGTACTCATTGTTCACCTTTCAACGTTTTCCTACCTAAATCACTAGTAAATGAAGGTGATTCAAATGTATTAATCACACTATAAAAGGCTGCACAGTGCAAATATGTTTTGTATGGAAGAGGCTTGAAAAATGAGAAAAAGAATGGTAAAACTGATAACCTTTGGTACGCTCATCTAAAATTCACCTAGTTTCCAACTTTTGGGTGAAAGACAACATCTTTAGAGTGCCCAGAGTGTGAAAATACTGGCAATGAAACTGCAGAATTTACAGTAAGACAAAACACATTGCAAAAAATGTTCAGAATACAAGCTGTTTGCAAAGATGTCTTCAGAAAATCCCAGTAATTTATGCCAACTACATCCCTCAATTTGTACAAATCCTTTGCTGCAGTAGTTCAATATCTTGACCTGCAGTCTTAATTAATCTGTATCACAAGCCTATTTTTCTATGGTTTTTCTTCCCTACAGAAATACTGAACCAGTTACTTGACTTTAAACATTTAAATATTAAGTGTGGGCCTTGAAAATAAAATAAGCAACATTCTAAAGACACTGTAATGAAGGACTGGATTAACATGATAACATATATGTTAAAATCTTAGCAAGTTGTTTAATCTGCTTTTTAGCCAACAAATACTTCTGCAGCACAATTTACTTCAAACTACATCATGTATCTAAAACAGGTCACATGAACTGCACGGTAAAAATGTCTATGTTTTGTCATTGACTTTAAAAGGAGATTATGGTAAATATAGATGACTACACTGCAGAAATCTAAAGTAAGGAAAGACCAGACCTATTCAGATGGAATTGAAACTATTTGTCAGCCATTTCTTTTAAGCTAATGGGATGTGAGTTCCAGAACATACATGTTTGCTTTTTTCTAGCTGGAGCTGATAACTTGTAAGAAAAACATTTGCAAAAATTCTTTAAAACGATATCTTAGAAGAATCATTATTCCAGGTATTAGGATATACAAAGACGTTAGGTCAAATGCCTTATACCAGGTAATTTCCCTGAAATTACCACCTTTAAGTAACATTCAGTGAGAACAATTTTTAAAGCCTCTCAGTGTTTTTTACTGAGCACACATATACACAAACACATATATACTCTCATCTTAAAATGAATGTTCAATAAAGCACTACTGACAGTGTATAATGAAAAAGCTCTGGAACACCTTTCTGATATTTTTCAATAAAATGTTCTTGAAGATTAACTCAGATTATTATATTAGTTCAATTCAGAAAGGAATTTTATATTTTTATGATTCCAGCCTATATACAGAACTACTTTGGAATTCATTCACTATACAAAAAATAATAGAAAAAGTCACATTTCTTTCAGGTTGCACAGAAGAAAAGTGTCTATCCAAGGTACAACTAAATATAAAGTCCATTTTGGTTCAAAAAAATGAGAAACTGGTGAACCTTTTCAGTAACACCAGAGAATGCTATCAGTAACAGGTAACCTCTCACAATATGTGTTACGCTTGTATTTAGTTTAATTTAAAGCAAGAGAACAAAAATCATAGAATGGGTTGGGTTGGAAGGGACCTTTAAAGATCATCTAGTCCAACCCCCCTGCCACGGGCAGGGACATCTTCCACTAGATCAGGTTGCTCAGGGCCCCATCCAACCTAACTTTGAATACTTCCAGGGACAGGGTACCCACAACTTTTCTGGGCAAGCTGTTCCAGTGCCTCACCACCCTCATTGTAAAAAATTTCTTCCTTTTGTTCAATCTAAAACTACCCTCTCTCAGTTTAAAACCACTGTCCCTTGTTCTGTCACTACAGGCCCTGGTAAAAAGTCTTTCTCCATCTCTCTTCTAAGCCCCCTTTATATATTGAAAGGCTGCAATCAGATCTCTTGTTCTCCAGGCTGAACAACCCCAACTCTCTCAACTGTTCTTCACAGAAGAGGTGTTCCAGCCCTCTGATCACATTCATGGGCCTCCTCTGGATCTGCCAGAAGTGCCAAAGTCACTGTTCCCACAGCATTTCTGCTTCCAATTGAACAATTTAATGAATAGTGCAAAAGTTTAGCTTAAACCCACTTCCATCATCTGGCTAAGCTGTTCTGCCAAACTTTGCACTGGTGTAGTTCAATGGAAAAATTAAATATTCCGCTAAAAGGGATACTGACATCTGAGAGTATCCAAAGTGATACAGGCATTTGGGGTTATCTCATACTGTCAGTATCTCATACTGTCAGTGTATCATCTCTTAGAACACATTTGTCAACATCAGAGCTCTAAGATAACCAGGAGAAAAAAAAAAAAAAAAGAAAAAAAAAAGAGTTCTAAGAGCAAATGTAAAAGCCACCATAAATTAAACTATGATTAACAAGAACACAATAAGAATTCCCTTTTACTTTTTGATAAACTTCAGAAAAATTTCTTTTTCATATGTAGTAATTTGTCATTTCTGTAAGAATTAAGGACCCTTTTCTCAGGTGATGCAGCTTTGTCAGCTAACGGAACCAGCAGGTTCTACCACTGTGCTTGAGTACAGTCAGTCACTACAATTCTTCTGCACAATAGATGAAAAAATCAGGAATCAGTCCAACCAACATAACTTGCAATTTGAAACATTACCAATCTCCTAGGCATTCTGCTCTGGGCTTTTATGCAGTTTTTGGTACACAAAAATACAAACAGAGCACATCTGTTAACAATGTTCTGGAATTAACCTCTACACAAAACAAAACCAGAGACAGTCCCACTTCTGGACCTTCAAAACACCAAACCGAACAATGGGGTCACAGCTCAAATTGCTACTTTCAGTCAGAGGCAAAGACAGAAGGAAGCTTTATTTTGCCAGCTATGTGATCCTAAAAATATTGGAAGACCCTGCCCTGTTAATACACTTTCCTGTTAGAAGAGAAGGAGACGCCAGTGGTGGAGGACTCTTAAAGACAAGGGTCAGCTGAAAGCATGTGTTAACTTGGGCTGCAATGAAGCAGAGAACATCAAAACTATAACAATAAGTCATACCAACCTACAGCCTTGAAGGGAATTGTAACCACAGGAAAAATAGTAGCTAGAGGTGTCTCTAGATACAGTTCATGTTTTCTCCAACAGCAGCATATCGTTTGGCAAAATAAATAACATTTTGTTCTAGAGAAGTAACTTCCTTATTGCTGTACTGGGCCACAGGCACTTAAAAGCACTAGTAGACGCAAAACCAGGTATGATATTGTGTAACTAGCTCTGGCACAGACTCCTTTGAAAAACAGTCAGTTATGCTCCTCACCCCAGAGTTAGACAAGATACTTTCCTGTTATCTGAGAGCAATCAAGTGTTTGAAGAAAGGTGTCAAAAGAAGCAGTCCATCCAGAGATCGAAATAACCCATAGGACACAAAGCCTTCAGATGAACAAATCATCACACGAGTGCAAAAACCTCTACCATTATACTTGTGATTCCTGTAGTATAGCCAAAGTCCATTTGTTGAAAAGCATACACAAAATCTTTGCAATAAACCTCTACACCAAAAATATTGGAAAACATACTCTAAATACGGTGAAAACATACTCTAAATACGGTTCATATATTTTCAAATAGTCACCGCATAGCATAACATTTTCCTATTTGCAGGGCTAACATAAAAGCATATCCATGAAGAGATGACTTCCCAAAACATCTACAATAAGCAATTTTGCCAGCCATCTGTGCAAAAAGCAGTGTAACTTCTCTTTAAACAACAACAAAAAAAAAAAACCTAAACAAATCCCCAGCCCAACAGCAGAACAACACACCTGGTCAAATATGAGCCTAAGCATGAAAACATTCTGGTTTGAATTTAGCAACAAAGAATACGCAGACCAGGAAGACTGTGGTTAACAATGCTATCTAGATTTGCCTATGTATTTGACACTTCTGTACATAAGTCAGTATCCAAGTGCATTTTCGAGTTATTGGCAATATTCAAGGCATACCTCTAATAAACATTAGCTGGCATGCCAGATGCTAGACTAGCTGTCAATGTGTTTTTTTCACATAATAGCCTTATGTTTAAAGCACTCACTAAGAAAGCACTAAATTACATCTAGAAACTGAGAGATTTCATATCCCCACCTTCTAGCAGAGAAGAACGAGTCGGAAAATACCCACTCATAAGGCTAATCTCAGTGAAGGACTTCCTACTACTTCAACTGAGTCACTAAGCAAAGAGTGAAAAATAAATGGAACCCCAGTAAAAGAAGATACAATCTATCTAGCCCATGTTTACACACTTAGCTGGAGCAGTGGGGCTCTACTGCTTGCTCCCAATGCTGTTTTCATAGTACATGGTAAGAACAATACAGTATATTGCATAAACAGAGAAAAAAAAGGAAAGTCAAAGAGGTCTCAATCTCTCTCCTGTCAAACCTGCTGAAAGACATGGAATACTCCTCTGCCACATATTTAATTGAAAATTTCCATTTCTTTCTAGTTCCCCCTCCCTACCTGTTTCCCATTATATCCACCTATATCAGTGGTTATACTTGCAGTGGAAGTAAGAGTTACCAGAATTCAAATACATTTGAGAAATTGTAGATGGTGCTTACTTAGCCTTAAAGGGTTGAATTCAACATTAAAAGCAATAAGAAGACATTTCTTATGTTGATGCCAGTGACTTCTATGTAATACATGATCTGGACAGACCACAACATAACTGGTGAGACAATCTCAATGTCAGTTTGGCACTCACATTGACAGGTAGTATGTTGTAGAGGCCATTAAGTTCAAAGCACTGGTTTTAATTCAAAAAATGAACCTTCTTAAAAAGGAGCAGCTGGGATGTTCTATAAAGAGACAAAATTCTGATACCTTGCTTTTCTTATTTAATGTCATGAAAGCATTAGTTTTTATATCTATACACAAACTAGACTGAAAAAACTTTGAATAATGATAGTTGTTCTATATGCCAATTTATTCTGTCTGCAGAGTTTGGGAAAAATACAAGCACAGTAATTCTTGCAGAAAACATAATAAAATTACAGATCAGTTTGGACAGATTAAAAAAATCTGTCTTTTTCATTTGTAAAAACCAGAGAAAGTGATCTGAATGATATAGGATCAGTAACAGGAGCTGTAGGCCTTCATTCAGAGGTGACTTGTTTGCATCCAACATAAATCAGCAGTGACCATTTATCATCTAACAGCTGTTCAGTAGCCAATGCATGATGATATGGTAGCTCCTGTTGGAGAGGTGTCCAGGTGACAGTCACAGCCAATTGTCATCCCTGCTGGCAGTCTCAAAGAGCATAAAGGAACAATAAGACCTCGAGACCATAGCAGCCTATGTCTTCCAGACAGAAAGCAATTCCAGAACAGGACAATGAAAAGGTGTTTCTCAAATGAGCAGTGTCCACCCAATGTGTAACAACAGGATCTCAGTTTAAGGTGAGGTCAATAAAATATTTTTCATGGGAATTATCTGCATTTTGTATGGTATCATGCAAACTCTTTGAGACACTTTTGTTATTTATCCTAAGGGTTCGATTTTTCTGCTCAACAAATGCCACAGATTTAAGTGGTAGACTGCAGAATCAGTCATTTAAGAAAACCTATCAGTATTTCATCATTACAGTGTTCTTATTTTGTATTCTGCAAGCAAAAGAAATAATGAATTAGGAGAACATTTCCTCTTTCCATTTCTTATTACCGTGAAAGAACTTGCACTTACAATGCAGAACTGTAAAGTTACGGGAAATATTTTGCATTTTAGACTTTTGAATTCTTTTTTCCTAGTACTATCACCATTTAGTCAGGATAAATGCTGGGCTTCATATTGCTGTCTTCCATACACAATATTTAAAACAAGAAGTTGAACTTTCCAAGTACCATTCAGTTCTGATAGTTCCTTTCAAAAAACCCATTTGCTTGCCCTTAGAAGTATTACCTTAACAGGACAGCAAAACCTATAACACCACAGGGGTCTAATGTTCTACTCCTTATGCTTACAAAACAGTATAAAATAAGGAAAGCCAAAAGCTCATAAGCACCACAACTTTGCTAAAAATGAATCATATGTTGTTTTAGACGTCACCATTTACATTTAAAAAGCACCTCAGTATTTACAGCAAAGCCAACTGAATAAATGCATGAAGAAATAATTCTGAATCAAAACCATGTTATTTTTAGATTTCTGATGTAGCATGCAGCTTTGATGCCACATAAAATTCCTTTAATTTGACCAAACTTTCTAACATGGAAAAATGTAAATCCCAGTTACAGAAGGAGAAAAAAAACAATTCAATGTAGCTTCACAACATAAAAACAGTAACTTAAAGAATTCACTGTAGGTATTTCTCTCTGGTCTACCATTGTTCATTAAACAAGTATGCTGAATGCATGTCTGGGATCCAAAAATGTCACAACTCCTCTAATTCTGAATTGCCATTGAAGGTGGTCACACTTTACCAGGACAGCTTTCTGAGACTGTTTTTACATTTACTGGTGCTTCTGTTAAGTAAACTAACTCCTTGGTGGTCACACCAAGGACCATTAACAGCCTATTTCTACTACTTCATTTTTGCCTTCTCCTGTTGAGAACCTACCAAATCAGACAATTTTTCTTTGGTTGGAGAATATTACATTATATTTATCACTATAGCAACTAACCTAATTGATTTGATGCAGGTTTCTCTTCCACCATAGGATGGAGCCACTATCCCTAAGTATAATCTAAACATTTAAGAAAGGAAAAACTATCAGTTGATTATTTTACCACGTCAGAGAACATAATTGGGCTTCCGAAATTAAAGTACAAATGAAAGTCTAATGGAATGTACATGTACAACGAGAGCACGCTTTATAAATATGCTTATCTGTCAAGTAGAACTGAGAGTATGGTGTTTACTGGTTGCCCCCAGTACTAGGGAAGACTATCGTACAACAAATACATTCCCAGAAACAAAGATTCACAAAGTAATTAGGGGAAAGGGAGGAAACATTCATATAACTGATTCAGAAATAAGCTTTTTCAGACCAATAGATTAAAAATTAAAATAAGCAAGGTAGATCTAAAGTTTTATTTATAGTGCCAAAAAAAAGGAAATATGCAAAAGTTCTGTTTGGTTTTTTTTTTTTTGAGCTGCAGGGCTTGATGTAAATGTAGTAAAATGATACAGTGACTGATAATCAGATATGAGGTTCCTGTAATTACTTTAATAATGTATTCAACTATATTGTTTTTTTACAGAAGTCTGCTTGATATCAGAGATTTAAGTTGGTATATTTCAATATACCTGAATATAAGGTGTGTGGAAAAATACAGAACACCTTACATTGTCAAGTTCTTTTCTTTTACTGCCCAAGAAATATGGCAAGGCTGTTATTCTTAAAACATAACTGACACACACATCCCCTCCCCAGTTATGCTTTTCTTCAAAAAAAAAGCATCGGATGAAAAAAAAGACTGAATAAACCCTAGATGATTTTTAAAAGGATACATAACATTTGCAGTACTCCTTCACCTAGAAACAGCCTCACATTTTTTTCCTTGATTTTTAAACAAGTTCACCCTTTCCACAGAGCAAAAACATTTTTTGCAATTTTTCAAATACTACCACTGGAGAAAATGTGCATGGTGCTTCATTAACATTTGGAATTGCAGTTGTCAAATCAGTGAAACATTACATAAATGGTGGAGTGTTTTGACACTGCATATTTTAAGCTGTATGGTGCTTTTCAGCACTATACGGAATGAGGAGCCTACTACATGTTTGAGGAACACCATCTACACTGGCTGAGAGAACTAATTAGAAACTGGTTATTTAAACACACCAGAAATTGCCTTCACATTACCAGCTAACATTTGCATCGTTCAGCATCAGTAAACAATGCAAAAAATAAATAATGAACAATATATAACAATTCAAACATTCCTTCGGACAGAACATTATCAAACCTCTCACTGTTGAATATAAATAATTTTTAAGGTGTCAGAGTTTACAGTTAACTCTTTCTGAGGCTATGCTGATAGAAGATATCTGCACAGAAGAACTCATATCTTCTCATAAAAAGTCCAGGATCCTCCAGATATTTCTAGCACAAACTTAAAAAATATTTCCTATTACTAATATCCAGCTGAATTCCCTTTAAACTTAAACTATTCATCTTGTAATATGCATTTACTGAGTCACTTATCTCATCATATGCACATAAATCCTTTTAAATCTCAGTATGTTGTTTAGTATACCCTCTATATTAGCACATTGAATATAGCATTATGTACAAAATGAAATTATTTAAGTGTGGCCTGTTTGATATGATTTTTTATAAGTGTAACGCAAACTGTGCTAAATTACAAAAAAGAATTATAAAATACGTTGTTCTTTTTAGAATAAGCCTCTTTCACTGTTGTCAGTATGAAGAATCCCTGTAACATGAAAAAAAGTGAATTAAAGGTTCTCTTAGCTAATTACAATCTTGTTTCAGGGGAAAAAAAAAACCACTTAAAAACAGAGAATATAATATGCTTGGAGGGAATGGAATAGAGGGTTAAGAAATGCAGCAGGCATGCTCCTGAAAAACAGAATCCATTTCCTATTCATCATAACCTATACCTATTACAGCTCAACAAGACAAGCCTAGTGCAAAGTCTTTTATGCTACAGCTAATGAAAGAAATACACACTATGGGTAAATTACAGACCACATTCAGCTCACATTGGGAAAATACAGTGTAGATTCATTTTGGCAAAGTTGTGCAGGTCCCTCCTGATAAATTACATATTTTTTTATTATTGCATAGAAACTGCTTTTTCTATTCTCTTTGAAAGATTCACACTCTGGTACTATGGACTAACTTGCATTCCCTAGAAGTATGGGCATTAACTATATTTATATTACATAACTGCTTCAAAATTACTCTTGCTGAGAGCAAAAAAACTAACAAGAAAAAAAAAAAAAGACCTTTAAACGTATTAATAGTCTAGGCACTTGATTCTTACAGATATCTTATCTGCAACTCAGTGTGATTAATGGACAATCTATCAAGTCTGAAAAAGAATATACAAAACTCTACCAATAACCTGTGATGCAGCTCTAAAACTGATAGCATGGGCTTACTAAACTGCTGAGGATATGCTCAGGAAGTGCCGGGGAGTTCCAATGCAATTTCACAGTCAGAGAATCACATATGATCGTGGTGATGTTAAGACATCTGTCACTTGACTAAATATGTGCTTCCTAAAGGAATGAACATAAGGAAAATAGTTCCTGTTCATGGAAGGTGGACAGGGGTAGGAGAGTGTGTACGCAGAGGGAGCAGCCTGGGAAAGAGCTGGCATCATCTAATAATAAACAGCGAACAGTGGATCACGGTTACTACCACTAAAAAGTTTGTTCTAAAGATCCAAAAGAGGTTTCTGTTTGGACTGAAAATGCCACATCCACAACCTAAGGACATCTCATGCTCCCAAGCAGTGGCAGTATTAAAGTGTCAGTCTACCTGCTTTACCATGGGGGAGAGGGGGAGGATGTGTTGAGGTGGCAAGCCTAAGGCACAGTACCTACGCCTGCCAGCTTCAGAGCTTAGCCTTTGCCAGAAGCGTTACCTCAGATGGGAAGGGCGTGGATTTACGTCCAGCAAAAGCACCAGGACAAATATGTACTTACTGCAGTAAGCGATTAGGAGACTAGCCAGGATCATGATAGCCCAGAAAGTTGAGGACATGCTTGGCAAGGTGCTGGCATCTTTCCTACTGCTTCTCCTGGGAGATGGAGCCATTGAAGCCACTTCCCCAGTGGGGGGGAAAGTCAGAGAGTTTTACCAGCCAGCTCTCCCCTTGACTGATGGCCTGTCTCCACGTTTAATCCCCAAGGAAGGCATCTTCCAAACACCCCGCGGTTCGTCAGCAGCAACACGGTCCTGTTGCAGGAACCATCTTCCAGCCAGAAAGCCAAGGCGACTCTAAAGCCTGCAGGACTTCAGCGCAGTGGCCACAGCCAGCTTTCCTCCTGTTACTGTGGCGAGGTTCACTAGCGTGGTGGGTTTTACTGGGACTCGGATGCCTGACGTGCTGCTGAGCTTTGAAGGTGTCCCACGAACGAGCCTCTTTTTTTTTTTTTTCTTTCCTTTTTTAATTTGCAGAAGTTGTTTCGCTTGTTGTCCTTTCCCCTGCCTCCTCCCCCTCCCCCGGGAGGCAGACCTCCGCAGGCAGGGGCCCGGGCCGAGGCGGTGCTAGCGCGGGGGGCCTCCCCCGCCGGCCCGCCCGCCCGCCCGCCGCTCTAGGGCGACCCCAACTCAGGCCGCCGCCGCCTGCCAGCCCAGGGCAGCATGGCCGCGGGGGCAGCGGGCACGGAGGGGCGAGGGCACCTCGGCGGCCGCGGCCGCCCGCGCGCGGGGGAGGGCTCCGCTTGGCAGCTCCGCGGGGCGAGGGCGATCCGCGCCCGAGCCCAGCACCCGCGGAGGAGCGGGGGGCGGCGGTGCCCGCCAACGGCTGAGGACGGCGGCGGAGACGGACAGCCCGGCCCGCCGGGCGGAGAGGCGGCCCGTCCCCCTCGGCGAGTCCAGCCTGATCTCCCCTCCCAGCCGGTCCTGCGGGCTCGACGGGGCGGAGGCGCGAAGGGCGGCCGAGTCCGCGGCGGGCGGGACACTTTACAAGGAGGGTCGGCGGCGGCAGGTCTCCTCCTCTCCGTGCGCCGCCAGCTCCGCTCTTAGGCTCTGCCGCTAGAGCAGCGCCGGCCCTTCAAGTAAAAAGAAGGAGGAGGAGGAGGAGGAGGGGGCCGGCGGTCACGCCCACAGGTGAAGAGCGCACGGAGCCGTCCTTCCCCGGCGCCGCGCCACCTGCGCGTCCCCGCCGGAGGAGCGCCCCCGTCCCCCGGGCGGACATCGCCCCCGCACCTGCCCGGCGCCGGCGGCGCCTCGCCCCGCGCCTTCGCTCGCCTCCGCCGGTGCGGCACTGCGACCGGCGGGTTTAACCCTTGGCGGTGGGGAGGGAGGAGCCGCGGGGGGACTCTCCCCGCCGAGGCCGCTCCCAGCCTTGCCGGGGGTGGGGGTCGGAGGGGGCCGTGCGGCGGGCAGGGGCCGAGAGGCGCGGGGCGGCGAGGGACGAGCCCTGTGGCTCTGCAGGGGTAGAGCCAGCTCCGGCCCCCAGCGCCTCCCCGGGGCCTTCCTCGGAGAGGCGGCGCGGAGGAGCCGCCGGGCAGGGAAGGGAAGGGGAAAGGGAAGGGAAGGGAGGGGAGGCGGCGCCCGCCCGGAGCCTCCTCGGAGAGGCCTTGCTCTTGGCTGAGATGGAGTGTGGGCAGCAGGAGAAGGGGCCCAGAGAAGCTCTTCCAGCCCCCTCACCTGCAGGGTGCGGCTCGAAGTCTCCACGGTGTGTTCTGCCTAGACACGGCCTTAGGTGTTAATGGTAACATTCCTCCTTCTGTATTCATCTGCGGTGCTTACAGGGACTGTTGGCACGCAATTTCTGTCACTGTAGGGACAGGAACGCATTGATGTGAAACCCAGTTTAGAGGGCTCCAGTCCACATGTGCGCCAGTAGCCTTTATGTTAATAATAAAAAAGTGAGATGTTTTAAAGAGGGACCAGGTAGTTGAGCGTTTCCATTCGGAGTCTCCATAGCAATGTCCTCAAATTAATATTTTAAGTTCTGCAGAAGGTAGTCACGTTCCAAGTACAGGCAGGATTGGCAAACTGGAAGAGGAGCTTGATCACAAAATGTCCCAGTCATTTCCTCCAGTGTTTTGCTTGCATAATAAAAATACCATGAAAAAATAGATACATATTCCTTCAGTAGCCCAAGGTTTGTTTGATTGTTTGCCACTGAAATATCTGGACTTAAAATTGTATATGAACGATGCATTATTTGCAAGTCAGCACTGTAGTGACTTTTTTAGTACAGCTGCACTTGACTAGATACTTGGAACTAAGTTCAGTTTTGCACCACGAGGACATCGTCAATGTAATCTCTTTGATTTCAGATCTGATTTTCCACCAGAGAAGTTTGCATCCTGAACTGGTAGGGCAGTAGACTGATGTATTTGTATGCTTCACAGAGATGAAGCTTTAACTATTGTTTGAGTACATGCACAACATCCCCTTCCAAGACAGGACTTTCTTTTCCCTTATTTTCAGTAGGAATTTCTTTTATATTGTATTTAAAAACTAGAATATAGCACAACTCAAGCATTAAGGCAACATGCTAAGCTTTATTCTTCTCCCTCACATCATTTAAAAGAGCATTTTATTATTATTTTGTATTTAGAGACTAAATCTTTGTACACCTTCTATCCCTGACTTATATACTAGATTTTCTTTGTAAGTCAATATAAATTCCATAGCTCCTTTGGTATCCTAAAGTATTAGTTCAATTTGATGTTGTAAAGTACTATGCATAATGAGATTTTTTTAAAAAATAGGACTTTCAAATTTCCTATTCTCAGAACAAATGTAAATAAGTATTAAGCAACAAAAATGCCTCAGCATGATGTGCTGCTGTTCATTGCAATTCCAGGACTAACATGTAAATTAAGCAGTTTTCTGTATGTATGAAAAGAAATTTGATTTCCTTTACAGCTGTGAGTATTGAATGTACAGTTGAATAATATATTTTAACTATTACTAAAAAGAAAAAACACCAGTGTCTTGACAAGAAATATATAGTATGCTGTATACATTAAGGGACTTTGAAGCCGCAAGGGATAGCTGCAACAGTATTTAGGCTGCTATACCTTTCAGTATAGTCTATAGAATTTTATATAGTAAATCTTATAGTTTATCCATTAAGTTGTGGTTATACAAGAGGATTTCCCTTGGAAATACATCCAACTTTCAATCTGAGGAGTGGGAGTCATGATTACTGTTCACCTAAATAAAGCCTGAAGCTTAATGTAGAAACTAAAGTATTGCTTTGCTACTTCTGAAAATTGACATTGTTCACTTGAGACCAGGTTAATTCTCTTGTCAAACTACTCTGTTACTCAGAAAGTAAGGTACTACTCCCTGAGAACAAGGACCACCAAGCTGGGGCCTTTGTGTTTCTATCCACATCTGCAATAGTTTTACGTAAGGCATTTTATATGAAGAAAGATTTTCAAACATTACATTATTTGATAGTCAAAGACGAGATAAGACTTAAAACCGCTCTTTAAAAATGTAATTTTAGGTCACTGCTGATTTTTTTCTGTAGGTATATGTTGATCCCCAGTAATGGTCTGGCTGTTCTGCACTGTCTTGTATTGAAAAGTACCTCACCCTAGAGTGATGCTACACACAAAGTAAAATCCTACTCAGTGAAAAAGTGGCAGAATGTGACCTTAAATTAATTTGCTTGCCTCTTTCTTGACATGTCCCCTTCACATTGATTTTCAAGGAAAATGTGTGAAGCCTCTGTCTTTAATGCCTCCCTCATCTCCCAAGAAATTCCCAGTATTCAGACCTTTGTGTGTGCAGAGATGGAGAAACAATGATTAAACTCATGGACAGATGTCTGAAAGCAGGCAAGAAAACAGAAGCCCAAGTTAAAGGCTTTATATCAAAGTGAAATGAGCTTGTCAAAAATCAGATTTATTCCCATACAATCAAAGACAGAGATCTCTTGTTCTGCCATTGCTGTTGGCAGAGTTAATACCCACAAGGAAATTAAAATAATATTTAAGCTATTTGTTGAGATAGGGTGTGCCATTGCTCCAACTGAAATTACAAGCGAAATGTTTCTGTTGACTAGAAACAAGCATAGTTGGAAGTCTGTTGTATGCTGTATCTATGTGTCAGACAGTTTGTCCATGATGTGTATACGCTCTGCTGCTTTCTGCTAGGATGTCAGACCTGTAAAGCCTGTGCAGTCATGTTGACCTCTATTACAGGTGCAGCCTACAGAGGATAAATCCTAATGTTCATTTAGCATCAAGCATGTATATGGTAGAAGGAAGGTAACATTCTTTAGATCTTTAAGAGAGAGACTTTCCATTCTTTTTGAGTTTGCTTATTTACTTTGAAAAGAGAAGTTTTAAGTAAAAAGTGGGTAAATTCTGTGGCAGTACACTGATTCCGTGTACTTCATGAAGAATTACCAACCAATAATATTCAAGCCAACAACTGAGTTTTGGCTTTAGATAAAGTAAAATGCTTCAGTTGATTCCAAATGTTGATTTTAAAGAAAGAACAAAATAATCTCTGAATGGACGTTATTGTTTAGATTTGTTAATTTTGAGATAAATATGAGTAAAATATATGTAAAAGAATAACGTCAATAAAAACTATTTTTTTTACAATGTTTAAAATATGAGTTACATACAAGAGCTATGTAACATCAGCTTGTTTTATCTCAACAGAATTTTCAGAGGAAGAGCAGCGGAGCTTAATACTAAGAGAGTAAGCTCTTCAACTTTATTTAACTGTTTACATTTTCAGCATAGTAGTTAAAAGACTGTATGTCTCTTTATAACAATCTATAGCACCTCTTTAACAACCATAGCAAGTATCAGAAAAAATGCAAGGGAATTGTAATTTTCTTCCATCTTCCTTGAGAAGAAAGGATCAGTGGAGACCGATCAGGTGATACAGATTCATGGTTAAAGAAAAACAACATTTTTAGTTAGCTTTTGTGAGAAGATCTGCTATCTTTGTATTTACTAATCTTAGCCCATATTTGAAAAAAAGGTTTAAACTAGACACATACCTCAATAATTTTTTTAATACCTTGTTTAGTGCCCATGATATTGACCATCTATTTAATAGGGAAGGTTTTGTTATTGGTTCGCATTAAGCAGAAAATTACTGTATTTGTGAAAAAGAAAGAGGAAGGAAGAGAGACAGAGTGTGTAGATGCATGCTGATTTCATCATTGTCAAATTATAATTTAGAGAGTGAGTTATAATTTAGAGAGTCAGTTCACTTAGTTCTGACCCAGTATTTCAGTAAAAGTATTTATTTACAGAGTACTTAAAAAATTCGTGGAGATAGATTTTGATACATGTTCATGCAACAGGCTTTTTTAAAGGTCAGTAACAGTAACGTCCGTAAGAACTGTCCACAATTCTCTTAATGCATAGTCAAAATACATTTAGAGGGAAGCTGTTGACCATTCGGTGACCAAAGCTATGGCATGTTGCTTTATTGCATTATATTGTCTATGTGCCAGGTGCTGTCACCGATGAGTGCTTTTGTTGGTTATTACAAACCTATACTATGATGTGTTATTTGTAGACCGTGCCTTTTCACGGATCTTCTTTCTGTGACAGATTCAAGCTTCCAGTTAGCAGTGGTTTTTTCTAGCAATTATTAATATAGCTGGGCTTTTTTCTTCTAACTTTAATTGCCGGCTAACGACATTATAGATATAGTTTGATATAGATATAGTTTGAAAAGCTGTATGTGTTTTTGATTTAACATAAAAGCTTTCATAAGTTATGGGAAATCCTCACCCCATAAAACAAAATACCTAAAGTTGTTCACTGACAGCTGTGTTAACCTATCCAATTATTTGCAAAGCCAAACATAAAAAAAGCAAGAAAGTGACAGTGGAAATACGCTGCCAATACAAAACATTTTTGTACCTGTCTGTATAACTGATGTGTTGTCACAACATCCACATTATCATTCTGACCGAATATGATTTAGAGACTTCACACTAAAATGCAGAAAAAGCATGAAGGAGCAACACTTAAAGATGCATTTTAGTTCCACTTTGTGTCAAAGGCAAGTCTGCAGTTTTTATAAAAAATTGGCACCAATATAATATCCTATCAGAATATTTCTGCCATTTTTTCCAAGAAATCCTAGCTATAGATGACCAAGAGATAAAATGAACTTTTGTACAATTACTGCATTCTCACTTAGATCCTTAAAATATTGAGATTAAAAAAACACTTTACTGTTGACATGCAAGAAGCCCAAATATCAGAACTAAGGTTGGGTTATAATAAACTACAGCTCTTTATAGCACGTACTAATAAAATGTTTATTTTTGTGATGTGGGTGTCTGAGATTGTTTCTTTGCACTGAAATGCCTACAGCTGATGTGGTAGATAAGTACGTTTCTGTCACTTAGCAACCTTCACTTGTTCAGAAAAAAAATTTTTGGGGTATCTGGAATGCTACTATTGAAATTGTCTGGAGTTTAGCAAATTACCAAATCATTCAGAAGTGAGTCATTACCTGAGCTACAGTGATGCAATATACTGGATTTGATAGCAAGAACAGAAATAACTAACTTGCATATATGGATAATTTAGGAAGGTGAGTTATTTTAAAAAATTAGGAAAGAAATCAGAACATGAAACAGCAAACAAACCTGAAATAAATCCAAATACGGCAAATTACTTTCATTACAGTAAATAGATAAAGAATAAGAGGGATATGAAATCATAACTATGAGCAATTTTCTGTCTTAGAGATTACATAAATTATTAATCAGATCTGTTGTGGGTAAGGTCTAGTTTCATTCTGTGTATTCAAGTGAAAGGGACACTGAATTCAGTACCTGTTCCAAAGTGTCCAGAAAAAAAATGCTTTTGATACATAACCAATAACATATGCAATTCTTTTACGATAGATTTAAAGCAAGGAAAGAATAAATGACTTGTTCAGGAATTTATTCCATTTTGTCTTTTTTTGCTCTGATTCCCTTTTATTAGTTTTCCTTCAATGACATACCACAATCTGATAATTTACATATCATACCGGTGTTAAGAAGTGTACAATCAGAGACACCTCTTTTTTTTTTTTTTTTTCCTTTCCCCACTCCCTGGTCTTTTTCAGTCTTGTATCAGGTATTTTCCCTGCATTGAGTTCTCTACGAGAGAGAAATCAAGGTATCCTATACATGTCTGTACGTACACTCAGCAACTACCCATTCAAGAGAAAAAGCATCCTTACAGGTCTGGCAGCTGCATGATCCTGTCTTTCAGGGAGTGTGCTCCGAAGCCACCTATGGATTTACTATGTAAATCATTTTTTCCTTTGACGTTTTATCACACACCAGAGAGGTAAGGGCATATATGGCTAACTATGTGTCTTCCTGGCATTTTCTGGAAATCTCACCACTTCTTCACAAACCTTGCTGTAGGAGAAGACAGGTGGTATTGTCTGGAGCTAGAGTACAGGTTTACGTTCTGAGAGCTGACTTCTGTTGCTAATGAAGCCAATAAATTTTCTGAGCAGCTCTTTGACAATTGTTTCACTGTTTCTTGTTGCCTTAGTTTCTTTTGGAACCATGAATGGTTAATGGTTTTTCTGTAAAGATCTAGAGCTTTTTGATTACATGTTATGTTTGAAGGTGAGGCAAGGCACAAGCATTTTACAAATATATTGTTAAGAACTCATCTCAATGATAGGGCAGTGAATGCAGTTGTGCTCTGCCTAAGCTGGTACTTGAATTGTTAAATCGCCATACAGCAATCTGGTTGATCAGTGAATAGTAGGAAATTTCTGCAGGAAAAAAAGAATCTTGACGAACTAAGCAAAGCTGCAGATTTAAAAGCTAAAATTTTCATCTAGATCTGATAAAACTTACTGACAATGTGGTTTGTTTGCATTCTCCCATTTGCCAGTTCAACTATTGGCTCTTCAGAGTAGAATTAAACAGTGATTCTGGTATCATTATGCTGTCTTTCAGAAAGCAGCTAACTTTGTGTAACCAGGAAATCCCTTAAACAGATCATTGCCTTCCTGAATGGAAATTAGAAACTATTGGTTTACTGTAAATCATAGTGTATGAAATGCAGCCTATGAACCTGGTGCACTTTTTTTGAGAAGCAGACAAGCTGTCTCTTAAGTGATATGCTGAGGAGCAGACAAGGGATGAAATTTCCAGTGGCTTTTCTGGTCAGCTGAAATGCATGGTTCGTCATAAAATACATTCTGTTTCTGTCTTCTAAAATAGGATTTTATATGTAAAGGGTACGAGAAGAAAAGGTACTAGAAGGTAGAATGGACAACAGTAAATTACAAAAAGGAGCAATTATATTTTCTTTGGAAGGCTCCAAAGGTGGATCAGTGATTTACTAGAGATCTTGCTGGCAAAATCATTTTTCCTTTGTGACTTTCGGCTTTGGGTGTGGTTTTTTGGGGGGCAGTGGGAGGCAGGACAAGAGGTGGTGGGGTGGCAGGGAATTCTGAATTGGGCTATTTTTTCATTAGTCAATGGACCTATTTGATTCTGAAGGTGTCACCTCCATGTGCATCCTGCGAAATTATGTCCATGTTGAAGGACAGCTTTAGACACAATGTTTGTCTTTCACAGAGTGGTATGCTTATGAAGTTCAAAAATCATAGAATCATAGAATGCTTTGGGATGGAAGGGACCTTTAAAGGTCATCTAGTCCATCCCCCTTGCAATGGGCAGGGACATCTTCAACTAGATCAGGTTGCTCAGAGCCCCATCTAGCCTGGCCTTGAATGTTTCCAAGGATAGGGCATCTGCCACCTCTCTGGGCAACCTGTTCCAATGTTTCACCACCCTCATCGTAAAAAAATTTCTTCCTTACAACTAGTATGAATCTACCCTCTTTTAGTTTAAAAACACTACCCCTTGTCCTATCGCAACAGGCCCTGCTAAAAAGTCTGTCCCCATCTTTCTTATGAGCCCCCTTTAAGTATTGAAAGGCCGCAATAAGGTCTTGCCGCAGCCTTCTCTTCTCCAGGCTGAACAACCCCAGCTCTTTCAGCCTTTCCTCATAGCAGAGGTGTTTCCTCCCTCTGGTGATTTTTGTGGCCCTCCTCTGGACCCGCTCCAACAGGTCCATGTCCTTCCTGTGCTGAAGGCTCCAGAGCTGGATGCAGTACTGCAGGTGGGAGTGAGAAGTGCAAAGTCCTACACCTGCAAAGGAATAACTCCGTGCATCAGTATGGACTGGGGGCCAACTGTCTAGAAAGCAGCTTTGCAGAAAAGGACCTGGGAGTCCTGGTGCATATCAAGGTGCCTATGAACCAGAAATGTGTTCTTGCAGCAAAGAAAGCCAGCAGCCTCCTGGGCTGCATTATGGAGAGCATTGCCAGCAGGCTGAGGGAGGTAATCCTTCCCCTCTACTCAGCACTAGTGAGACGCATCTGGAGTGCTGCGTCCCATGCTGAACTGCCACAAGATGCAACACAAGAGAGTACAAGAGATATATGTCCATCTCTCTCTCCAGTACAAGACAGATACAGACATACTGGACACAGTGCAGCAAAGGGACACGAAGGTGATTAAGGAATTAGAGCACCTGTTGTACAAGGGCAGGCTGAGAGAGCTAGGATTGTTTATCCTCAAAACGAGAAGGATCGGTGCATCCTGATGGGTGGAGACAGACTCTTCTCAATAACAT
Organism: Nipponia nippon; assembly: GCF_047370975.1. Classification (NCBI taxonomy): domain Eukaryota; kingdom Metazoa; phylum Chordata; class Aves; order Pelecaniformes; family Threskiornithidae; genus Nipponia; species Nipponia nippon. Next base: position 19,081,199 of record NW_028262347.1, on the reverse strand, counting down.
ACAGTGAAAGGACAAGACGCAATAGGCACAAATGGACATACAGGAAATTCCTCTGAAACATAAGAAAAAATATTTTACTGTGAGGACAATCATACACTGGAACATGTTGTTGCAGTGACATTGTGCAGTCTCCATCCTTGGAGATACTCAAAACCTGTCTGGGAAAGGTCCTGAGCAGCTTGCTGTAATTGAGCCTGCTTTGAGCAGGGAGGTAGGACTAGACAATCTCCAGAGGTCTTTACCAACTTCAACTATTCTCTAAAAAGTAATTGAATAATGCTAAATAAAAAAAAAATTAAGCAATAACAGTTAGATGCTGCTTTGCCTCTTTTTAAGCTAACTGACTATTCTCTAAGACTTTGAGTAACATTTGTGCTTTCAGACTGCATGATGAGGGCTAGGTACCTCAGCACAGGATCCGAACATAAAGTCAGCAAATGGGCACAGCTTAAGAAATAACTAACAGATAGCCACTTGAAAATGGTGAGGATGAGGGTAACTCCTGTCCTCTCATTAGAACTCTAAGTGTTTTTCTCTCCACCTGGGTCTTTATCCCAGACTTCTGAAGGTTGTCACCTGTAATCCTTCCTTCTAACCAAGTATTGTGTTTAGAGGCGAATGAAGCAGTGGCGATAGGACAGATGCCACACAATGTCCTCAGGGCATCCTAGTCATTATAACATTTGTTCAGGATGCATGGGAGCTCAGTTCAGTTCTCTTCTCTGCCATGGGCAAATCTGCATCAATCAATGGTTCTATAATGGGGCACTTACAATCCCCTTGTTGAAACAGTGTCACTGTACATATAATAAATCAAGACTTACAGGGCAGAAGGAGAAACTATAAAAGTGAAACTGATTCTGTAGCTAACTATTTCTGTGGGTGCTCACCTTGAGAGGAGACCAATCTTTTCTTGCCTGATCCCAGGACAGTTTCTGTAATCTTAACAATGGCTGTGTAATGTGCTTAATTATGAAAAAGACCATTGAAGCTTTGTCTGTGGATTGGATAATACCTAGTGTAAGTATGTAACTTTAATGGCAAATTTGGTATCAATATAATATAATGAGCATATAATGAGATAACCCATGGCATTGACTTTCTGGCATTGAATCAGTTTCCAATCAACACACAGCTAATTTTGCTGAATAGTTACATCCAGGACAGGTTTCATTAAATGAACCAAAAATAAAATTGTTACATTAGTATTCACAACAATGTTTTCTGACAAGATCAAAGAAATGTTACAATTAATACACTGCTCTGAACTCTCTCTTTCTTTAGGCTCACATTCTTCTTCATCCTACCGAGACCAAATTTGTTTCTCTTTTATTAACATAGACACTTAATTAGGAAAGTGAGGTTACTGGAAATAATAATTTTCTTACAAAAATAATTTTCAGCTGTCCAAAACTTGTTTGCCTTCTCCCCCACACTTACTCCTAAACCTTTTACCCTTCAAAATCTACAAGTTTCAAAATGAGAAGTCAGATGCTTCTTCACTGTATTTGGGATTATTACAATCTGAATTAAGCAGTATTCTGTAGTGTTCATGCCTAGCACTTCTGTATATAAACTGTACTTTCATATAAACTACACTTGCTCTACACAGCACCCACACCTAGTGCTGGAGCCTCTGTGGAGAGCAGGGACATGGACACGCTGTGCTCTGCCACACCTGTGGCCCTGCATTACTGGTGCCAGCCCTATTGGGGACCCCCCCCCCACCTCTGCCTCACCTTGGTGGGGTCCTGGGTTTTCAGAGCAGAACTTGGTGGGGATGAGGGGTGGGGACCTGGCGTGGTGGCAGAAAAGGATGGCAGAGTTAACTGCCTGTGGCTGTTGTGGTGGCAGCTGGCTGGCTGACTGTAGGAAGCTGCAGAAGACTATCCTTTGCAAATCTTGCCCAGAAGGGTTGTAGTGTTCTCCATCTGTGGAGATACTCAAAACTCAATCGGACATGGTCCTGGGCAACCTGCTGTAGCTTACCCTGCTTGAGCAGAGGGCTTGGACTGATGCTCTGGAGAGGTCCCTTCCAGCCTAAACCTGTGATTCTGTGATTCTGTGAATAAACAGCATTATCTTTCTTCATTATAGAAATGTATGTAGTATCATACTGAAACCTGCTGAATATACAGCAGTGTAAGTAGGAAGACAGAATGGCTCAGCTGTGCATGTTAGCTTGTCATAGACACATTTGATTTAGAAGGCTTTAATAAGTGATAGTTCTCCAAGTGTTCAGCTTATTAGAACTGGTTCCTCAGTACTCTAGAAAGGCCTCTATGCCTCGGGCAGCTTGGTTCTGCCTCCTGTTGGGCACACTAACAAAAGGCTGGGAATACTGATTTTGCAGGTCTCTCTGAGACATCGCTTTGTTGCTCCCCTATGGAGCTTCATTGCCTCCATCCTGCCAATATCCTGCAATACTGTCTCCAGTTGAATAGAACTGCTTTGTGTTTGGAATAGGGTGAGCCACACAGTTTGTTAATCCAACTTTAGGTACTGGACTGAAAAAATGGAGTGTAAAATTTTAAAAATAATTGAGCTGGCCTTGTCTTAAAATGAGGAAACAATATACTTGTTTACAAGAACACTAATGAATATTTTAATTCATTTTTATTCTTGTGCTGAGGTTAGCAGGACAATAAAAATGGAACCCAAACACATTTCTGTGTCATCATGAATTAAGGCAATCAGTAGAATTCCTTGACAAGTTGCCAGCCTTCATCGTTAGGGGCTCCTCTGATGCTTATTCCACAATGGATTTTTAAATCTCATCAGCTGTGTGAGCCATCTTTGTCAGGCAGGAAGGACCTTAACAATGTCTCTATTTATTATCTGGACATCGCATGAAACTAACAGGACACTTCAAGTCTGTTGTGAATGTCTGTATGTCCATAGACTCTCTTTCAAACATGCTTAGTGTTGACATCTGGTATGACACAAACTGTCAGTTATCTGTGTTTCTTAAAATTGCACAGAATGGTTCCCCTATCCCCCCCCAACACCTACTATAACCAGAATTCCCTCTCACACGCAAAAATCTCTGTGCTTTATGTCAGATCTGCACAATATTTTGAGAAAGTCATAAGAAGCATTGACTTTGAGAACAGACTGAGTAAAAATCTTACATATTTTAAAATGCTATTCTGAGAAGTTTTGAGGCATGAGAACTGTGCAGGTTTTGACTGATCTGGATGTTCTTCAGACTTCAGAAGTGATAAAAATTGGAGATAAAAGAATTTTTTTGGACAGGACATTTCAATGGTGTCTTCATAGGTGATTTCTCCTGCCTTATGATTAACTGTGGTGCTGGATGAAGCTTTTCTACACGGTATTCTTTTCTTTCTGTCTTGTCAGTTTTAGTTCCAATATAATTTTAAGAGATAGCTTTTGAATCATTAGACTTTCCACCTAATCGCAAAGCCATTACAGGCTTAATATGGCAAGAGCTGAGCCTGTCAATGCATACATTTCTTTTAGTTTAATTGCAATCCATCCACCTTAGCTTCTTTCTAAGGTACTTTTAAACTTAGATAACATTCTTTATGAGATTTCCCATAAGCTAAAATGTCATTCTCGGAAACTGTGATACTTTCCAAATGTTGCAGAATCATACACGTTTTTCTAAGGTGATTCTGAGGCCAAATGGGAAGCAAAAGAGTAGGTAACTTTTAAATAATGTCATAATAAGTTGTCATCTTGTCTCTTTCAGGAAGATCTGGTGAGAATAATTTTGACGAAACATTTTTCATCGAAAATGTTGACTTGGTGAAACCAAAGGTTTTCACAGAAATGTATATCTTTTCAATAAAAGTTTCATTAAGAAGGTGTTTTTTTTTTTCAAGTCCAGGATATAATTTCTAATCAAATTAGATTTCTAATTTCTAATCAATACAAAGTTGAGATATACGTACCTCATGGTCATGGCACGTTAGGAGACCGAGGTTTAAATCTCTTACTTTGAGCTGCAGCAGGTAGCTGAGCCTGGGCTTAGCACTTTAAAAGTGATTATCCTCAGTGCTTGAATGCTGTTTTTTGGGGTAAATCTCTCTCAGTCTCCCTTAATATCTCTTGAAAACTTTTTAAATATCTTAGGTTTTCCGCTGCATGGAGGTAAAACAAATTAAAAAAATGACAAGTATGTTTACTAAAATAAAATTCTTTTGTTTTCAGGTCAGTCTACTTGTCAGAGTGCAAAAGAAGGTGCTGTTTGAATGTATTTAGATAGGAAGACTCATATTGTATCTTTGAAGCTCCACTTAGAGGTTCAGGTCCCAGCTCTGTGTTGATTCATAACACATAGTTCTCCTTGATTTAGGTGGAATTATCTCAATTGGTACAGATAGAAAGCTTGAACATTTCTGTTCATAAGCTTTCACAAAGAAAAAAACCTTTAGTCTTAATACTAAAAAATGATTTGCACATGTCATTTGAGTAGACAATTTTTTGCACATTTTATATAGCAATACAAATTCTCTGCTTACAATACTATTCTGGTTCCTTCTTGGGTAGATTTTAGTTTCTAACATTCCATGTCACAATAATATAAAAGAATTTAGATCAGTCAAGGAATTAGCAACATAGCTGAGGACTTAAAGTCCTCAAGTACGTTCTAAACAATGAAGAAGAGTGTTAACATCGCTGATAGCTTCTGTTACAACAGTGAACTAAGAACACACGCTACACAATATCATTTCTTCTAAATTAATGTGAGGCACTCAAAATTGTGTGAGATCACTAGAGCAGCAATTGTACATATAAAAATATCACGAGATATATGACTTGAACATAATGTTTGTGAAACACCTTAGCTGTTGGGAATGATTTACTAAAAATTAGCTATTTAGAAAGAAATTAACTTTAAGAACATACTCTGTGAAAGTCAAATTATTTATATTTTTACAACTGAAATAAGCTATGATATGATAATAATAGGTAGTGCTACTAAACATACTTCTTTTAGTATATTTAAATAAAGGGAGTATTTATTTAGAAAATAAAAAAAGTAAAGTAGGAATTGCCTTTTAAACTGGACTAGACATTACTTACACCATGAATAAAATGCTCTTTACTTTTTCATATACCAAAATAAGTAGAGCTTCTTGACAATCAGCTTTTTTAATGCATTATGGCTGAATGGGAATTGACTAGCAGTAGTCGAGGTCTGTACATTCTGAAGCCTGGGTTACTGAAATAAGGAAAAAGGTGGTTTAGTGTAAAACTGTAACCTTATTAATTACTACTTGGCATCCATCCCAGTATCACTGAACTGCAGTAGGCAAATCGCTGTTTAGCTTACTCCCAGTTTTCACTAAGGCTTTAGAGTTCTGCGTCCGCACATAACTACAATTGCCTTACTTTGTACAAGCACCTGTCTTCTGCCTGTGCCCTGCTGGAATCCATGACCTGACACAGTCACTTCAGGGTTCAGATCTGCTAAGTGCTCTCACAGCATATCAAATACACATTATCATAAGAGCTATTACAAAGTGTAATCATGTCCACATTCTTTCTAAAACCTGTGAACACAATGTAGAAGGGTAAGTTGTTAGTTCTCACCTTTGGATAATATACAAAGGATTATGGCCATTCATTCATGAAGCTTGAGATAACTTCTATTCTAAATCTTTCTGCAGAAAAGCATCTTCAAATTCACCTTTCTTGCTTCCCTAGAAAATGAGTGAGTTTTACTGCACAGAAAACATTTTAAGCTGAAGAGTAACTCTGTGACCAAACAAGGTATTCTGCAACAAAGAGTAGGTTTAGGTCACTTTCATTTACTGTCAGGGTTTGTTTGTTTGTTTTTCTTTCTTTCTTTCTTTTTTTCTTTTTTCCTTTTTTCCTTTCTTTCTTTTATTTTTTCCTTTTTTCCTTTCTTTTTTTTTCATTAATGGTCGTTTAAGAGAAATTTTATATGCAGCCCGAGATGCAAGTACTGTGACACTTAATTCCTTTAGTGAATCCATCTCTTAATTTCTCGATTATCAAATGGCTAAAATAATTACACCCTTACCCAAACACTTTCTTAATTATTGATGAAAGACACTATTTAAAAATGCATACATCAAAAGTGCAAGCATCACAGTACTTGATGGCATTTCATTCCAAAATAAATTGACTATGAACATTTTTTGTAACAGTGTTGATCATATTGCCATATAGAGAATTAATTTTTTCACTGTTCTCCAATAGGCAGGCAAAAGGTGACACACTGATTGTTTTATTCTTGCTGGATGTACTGGTTTTGGCTGCAACAGAGTTGAATTTCTTCATAGTAGCTTGTATGGGGCTATGTTTTGGATTTGTGCTGAAAATAGTGTTGATAACACAGGGATGTGTTATCACAGTTTTTGCTAAGCAGTGCTTACACAGTGTCAAGGACTTTTCTGCTCCTCAGACTGCCCCACCAGCAAGTAGGCTGCAGGTGTACAAGAAGTTGGGAGGGGACACAGCTGGGACAGCTGACCCTAGCTGACCAAAGAGAGATTCTGTACCATATGACATTGTGCTCAGCAATAAAACTGGTGTGGTGGAGGTGCGTGGGGGCTGCTGTTGCTCTGGGACTGGCTGAGCATCAGTCAGTTGGTAGTGAGTAATTGTTTTCTTTTGCATCACTTGTTTTTCTTAGGTTTTATTTTCCTCCCTCTTTGTTGTTTTTTCCCCCCCCTTACTTTTTTTTTTTCCCTTAAAATTGTTAAACTGTCTATCTCAACCCACGAATTTTCTCACTTTTACCCTTCCAATTCTCCCCCATCCCACTGCGGGGGAGTGAACAAGAGGCTGTGTGGTGCTTAGTTGCCAGCCGGGGTTAAACCATGACATGGGACTAGACACTGCCTGTCAGTCTACTCACTTCATTCATGACTGCATGGGAAGGAGGGAGGCAAGAAGGAAGGAGTAAAAGAGAAAAGAAGAGTGAACCAAGTGAAAAGCATTTTCTTCTAAAACACTGGCAGCAGTGTGTTAGATTCTGCTGAGACTCTAAGGTGAATTTACATGAAGTTATGAATTCAGCTTTATTTTTTTGAACACTTAGTACTTTCACTACAGATTGCAGTATCCATTTGAATGTAAGGGTTCAATGACCCTTGATCATGTTGGTTGTGCCTATGCTTCTGTGAAAGAACACAATGCCATAGTGGCCATATTGTATTTCTTTCTTGCCTTCCACCTGTATAAATGGCAGCAGGTGAGTTTGCTAATAAAATTGACTAGTCAGTGACTGAACAGTTGGCTTATTTCAGCTTGGTGCTAACTAGTTTTGTGCACACTTGGTCATAGGAAAATCTGCATGTTCTAGAGAAAGTATTTATTTGCACTTGTGGCTCTATTTTTAGGTTCACAGTTCACATTGTAGGTAGGCCAGATATTGAACATGGCCTTTGGATACCCATACCTATGCTGCCTGAGAAACTATAACAGTTGTCAGTACTGAAGAAATCTTAAATGTGTTTTCTAGTCAGCCATTTCTTGACTTTGAATGTTTCCATGTAGAAGCTGGTGGATCCTCTCCATTTCTTGTAGTACATGATTAAAAAAATTTGGAAGGGGTGTTTCCCTAAGGAAAGGAGAACATTCTTCTAGAAACATGTCAGTCAAGCCAAATTCAGAGGGGTTGCCTGGCCTAAGGACTGAGACCCAATTCAAGACTCACAGGGTGAGAGCAGACTGGGATTTTTGCATTTAGGGTCCTTTAGTTTATTTTGTAACTTGCTTGTAATGCATATGTGTAAAGAGTTCATTGATAAGAAAAATTGTTGGTAAACCTGGATTTGTAACCAAGGAGCTAGAGCTTCCTATAACCCAGTGTCATATGGTGGACAGAAACTAGGAACATGTCTAAGGAACTGGGAAGGACTGGTATGAGTGGGCAGTGTATGGGCTGTACTATGCTATTAGGTCAGAAACAAGGTCCACACACCTGTGGCTATTTAATAGACTCAGAACTCAGGACATGGGGAAGTTATTATTCAGATCAAGAGGTCATTAAAACAAGTGGAAATACATGGTTGGCTTCAGACAAAACAGGTGTTTATTCAGTAAGTGGAACTCGAAAACCTTCTGTAAGAAAGTGATGTTTTCTTTTTAAAAGTTTGCTTTGATTTTCTGTGGAGTCACATAAATCCATCTCTGCAGGGATTTCACTTTTCAGTAGTTTTTTACTGTTCTAATATGATGCTCACTTCACACTTCCGACTCAAATGTTAGAAAGCGAGTGTTTGATTTTGACTTTTTCTGTGATACCAAGGGTGGCAGGAAATGACCCACTGCTATTATACAATCAATTGAATGGGTAGCTGCAGGGTGTTGGCATACCACAGCTTGCGGCAGTGCTGACAAAGAAACACCACACACAGTGGCTGTCTTGGAAAATGTACAAATGAGAGAGAACGAAATGACCCAGAAGGGCATATAACATTTAATTTGTAAATAGGTGTGTTGGTTTTGGCTGGGGTAGAGTTTTCTTCATAGTAGCTAGTATGAGACTATGTTTTGGATTTGTGCTGAAAACAGCATTGATAATACAGGGATGTTTTAGTTATTGCTGAGCAGTGCTTACAGAGTCAAGGCCTTTTCTGCTTCTCACACCATCCCACCAGCATGTAGGCTGGGGGTGCACAAGAACCTGGGAGGGGACACAGGCAGGACAGCTGACCCCAACTGACCAAAGGGATATTCCATACCATATGGCATCATGCACAGCATATAAAGCTGGGGGAAAGCTGGTGGGGGGGGCTGCTGCTCGGGGACAGGCTGGACATCAGTCGGTGGGTGGTGAGCAATTGTTTTCATTTGCATCACTTGTCTTTCTTGGGTTTTATTTCTCTCTGTTTTTGTTATTTTCCTTTTCATTACGATTTTTACAATTATTATTATTATACTTTATTTCAATTATTAAACTGTTCTTATCTCAACCCATGAGTTTTCTCACTTTTACTCTTCTAATTCTCTCCCTCATCCCACCAGGTTGGGGGGAGTGAGCATGCGACTGTGTAGTGCCTAGTTGCTGGCTGGGGTTAAGCCACAACAATAGGATCTAACAGTACAGGCAGTATTGTAAGACACTTGCTTTCTTCTACAACATAGTTTGAAGCACCATGAAAACCTGCCCTGATATTCTTGTTCTGAACTGTTCAATTCTAGATGCCAGCTCTTTTTAGGCCAAAGGTCCAAAAAGTGTGTTCTGCATGTTATTCACATGTATCTGCACTTGCTAAGGAACACACATGCATAACAACTGGCTGGCTTTCTGCCAGACCACAAGCAAAAAGATATCTAATGCACTAGCTGTCAAACAGCACACCATGGGGTATATGCAAAGTGATGATCTGCCACTGGCTTCTTGCTCCTCCGTTCTCATGCCAAACACCTTTTACAGGTGTCCAAACTGTTCCTTACAGAAAGGGAGCCTGGATGACCATAACTGCTGGCACATATGAGAAATGAGACACAAAACAGCAACCACCTGTGGCCCAGTTTTACATATAACTTTTCTGATTATATTTTATTTGCTTAAACCCAGTACTGTAGCTGCTATGAAAAGGCTCGAGAACCTTCATCTTCTGGTTAGTAGTCATATTACAAGGTAATAGGCAAGAAAGAAGGAAAATAGAAAGAAAAATATCATTTAATTTAATAGACTGGGTTAACCTGGAAAGGTTGAAAGATATGATAGAGAAGGAAGAAATGGAATGCAAGAGTATAGCTCTTAGGATAATGAATTTAATTTGTTTAAGCTCCATTATGTTTTGTTTCCCTGAAAGGAGAACCCTGGATGAAATGTTGCTTCCATCAACAGCAAGAACTCTTTGAGAAAAAAAGATTAGATTACAATTTAAATCCTATTAATATAACATATCTATATTATCACTTAAAATAGTTGAGTAGGAGTAGCTCAATAGCAAAGAAAATCACCAGGATGCCTATATACTCAGAGCATGTAGACTGAACAGTTCAGTGGAAGGCAGTATTTTTTTCTTTGTTTTTATTTAATTAATATTGGTTTATATTCTCAAAGGTAAGTACAAGTAACTTCTTGAGAATGAAACTAACCAATAAAGAGAGGTGACTGAGAACATGTTTGTTTGCCTCCTTCTCCCAAATGTTCTTCAGAAGAACATAAGGCACTATTGATTCTGAAGACTAGCAAAGGCAAAGTTAGTTTTGTAAGGACCCCGCTAAACAGAAAGCAATTTCCTTTCTTGACACTCTGAAGTCTGCTATTCCAATGAGATTCACGCCCAAGAAACTTTCATACTATTACTCATTTTTTTCTTGTCACTGTGTGGCTACTTCAGGTACTTTGGGACAAATCAGAGCAGCTACATTAGGAGCAGAAGTTTGTCAACAGAGAGCACTGGACACTGCTCCAGGCCAGTTCAGAATACTTAAAATTAATTAAATTGGTATTCAACTAGTCACTATAATCAATAAAGACTAAGGCACAGGTTTTATCATGCCTTCTTTAACACTGGTGAGTTCAACTGGGAGCTAAATATTCTTTCTATTGATTACAAAGGTAGCCCACCTGTGACTAGATCAGACATTATAGACATTTAAAGTTAGATGAGATGGACTTCTAAACCTATCTCTTTCCTCATCGCAGACAAGCCATAGTCAATACATTAGCTCCTGAATTTGCAGCCAGGGGAGCCCACATTAATATACCCAGGCCTGACTACATGGATCAGTGTAGGTGACAGCTTTGATCTGTCTGCAGCTGTTCCCCTGCTAAAGAGTTTTAATTTCTCCTTTAGCAAAGGCTTTGATTGCTGTCAGGTCCCTCAACACACATCCATTCTGGCAGTCATTTAGCATAGAACCACAGTAAGAGTTAGAAAATCCAAATCCAGGAAGAGCAGAAATAATAATTGCACTGGGGAAGTGGTATTTGTGGAGAGACGATAACCCTGTTCTGCAGATCCATTTGAGAATTTCAGTCTGTCTCATCTCTAAATTCTCAGAGACTTACTCTTTTCCTGGTGCAGTTTACAGAATTCAGTTTTGGTCCATACCAATGGTTGAACAACCACTTGGACTTTGGACTTAATTCAAACCTTTTAATGAATTTAAATGCTTTCTTGGGAGTAAAAATTGGAATTAATATTCATGTATCAGTAGAATTTATAAGAAATGATTGCCCTCAAAACCTTAGTTCATCTGTTGTCTCTTCTGAGGGTCATATAAAGTCCAAAACCCTATGTAGTTCCTAGTGAAGTACCAACATTAGCTGCTGGTCCTACTTGGAATACTAACCATGGAAAGAAAATTAAAAAGCTTTTATCCTGTTGTCCTGTTTTCCTGAGGTGAGTTAAAAAATAGTTCCGTGAACATTTTGACCACATTGTTCCCATTGGAAAACTGTTCCAGAATCTCACCTGAATTGAATTTGCAATCTCAATATATTAATGGTAAGTCTGTATTTAACTGCTTATACTTAAGCAGTTTAAAAGAGGTTGTTTTTCCTCATTGTTTACCTCCACCACATATTTACAGAGGGAAAGACTATCTCATCTCAGCCTTAAATAAGCCGTGTTTATATATCATGCCATTTTAACTGTCTTTCCAATTAGGAGGCTTTGCCAATTGAGATCACAGTGGTGTGAAATATTGTAAAAGTTTTTACTTCCATTAATGCTAATCCTATTTATAGGCCTGTGGTATGTTTAGAGCATGATGATAGGGCACATGAATAATTTGTCAATGAAAAGCCATTGTTGACTGTACTGTGCTTTAAATCCTGAACTTCATTATTAGCAGGAAGTAAAAATATTGGAAGTGATGTCAGAAATGAGGTACACCAGTTTGGAGTATAAGAGAAATTATCTAATTGAGAAAGGCACATATGAAGTAGAGTAAATCTGAAAAAGGAGTAACTCTGACTTGCTAGAAGTCCAATTGAGTCATTACAGGCATCTTCCTGTTCTAGTGCGAGTTTCATAAGGCTGTTAGCCAGTTTTCCTACAAAGTCTATGTTGATTTAAGTGCCACTTAAGAAGGTTTACCTTTTCACGCACACACTTATCATGCTTCTGCCTACTCTGCTGATATATAGAAGAGTCTGAGTGGATGTAACATACAGGCCAACAAGACATGAGGTTTGAGTTAAGTACAGTGGAGTCTAGATAGCACACTCACACTGCAGTTTGTAAAAACATGAGATGTTGGATCTGACCTGCCTTGTAAAGCACCTTGAAATGTAAGTGATGTTAGCTCTTGTGTGCTGCTGAGATCTCCTGAAGATTAGACAACCACATAGCTTTATTGGGGTCTGTTGTGAGGAGGCAAACCAACACACACAGTTCCTCCTCCTTCACTGATTTTGTTCTGTTATTGCATGTAACGAAAATAATTGGGGTTGAGAACACTGTTATAGATGAGTTGTTTGAAATCTTTGCTTTGAAAACTTTGCCTCTGTGGAGAAAGGAGGAACACAAACCCTCATGAGATTAGTGATGGCACATGTGCATTATGTCAGGGTGCCGCGAGGATAGGCAGCTGCCTGTAGCTGAGTGCCAGGAGACACAGGGGATCCCCATGGGCCTCACCAGCCAGGGTCCATTCCACAGCCCCCAGCCAGGAAGCAGGGTAGGCCAGGAGGGCAGCCGGGGGCAGCCACAGACACCATCAGGCACCTCTGTGGGGACAGGGAAGTCAGCCTTTGGGTTGGGCCTGGCTCATCAGGGCCAGGGCCTGGCTGTGGTGGAACTGGAGAGTGGTACTCCTACAGCATCACTGGGACAGGGATTGGCAGATCTGGGCTGAACTGAAATAGGGTCCTAGGCCATGGGGCAGGGTTGGGGGGAGGCCCCAGGGAATGCTGGATAGGGCCATTGAGGGCCATTATTGCCTTCAGTGCCCTGACATTTAATGACCCATATGTAAAACATAAAGGTCAGTTTGTCTTTGTCAGAAAAAATGGTTACATGCTTCTTGATCTTCTAGGCTGATGACCTTTTTTTTCACATTGTTTCCACAAAGATAAAAGAAACTGGCAAGGAAAAATAAAGAAACATTAATCCGAGGAGCCACTATCCAATGTTTCCTACATATGCTAGGAAAAAAAAAAAAGGATGAAAATATACTCTGTCATTGATTTTTTAAAATAAAAAGGTTAATTTCAAAATAAGGCACTATAGATTCTGGTAACTTCAAAAGTCAGAATATTGCACTTCTTCCTTATCTCTTGGTGTTCAAGCATCAAATAACCCCCCCTTATTTTATTTAACATGGGGATCTGTTGCTCCTGGATTGTATTGCGGATTGCTTAAAACAATGAGGTATGTTACCCACTGAGTTATCTGTTTCTTACCTTTTCTTTCAGAAGTTCACTGCTATACAAAACCACCTTTTTCTTATCAGCAATAGTATATCAAAGTGTCAAGGGTGATCTATATATACTTGTCATGACTGTTATTAGAGCATATCTTTAAAATCTCAGTAATAAAAACCATCTCTTAACCTATTAATGGCATTAGTTGTTCACAAATATAATAAATCAGTATTTTTTGTTTACTTATCTACAAGTCTTTTTCATTTATGATTTAATTTCACAGCTGCATAAATGTAACATCAAAAATCAACATATTTAAAACACTCAGGTAAAATGAGGGACAACTTACTACCACAAAATGGCAAAGCGTATGAGAACAGATAAATTTGAATTGTGAGCTGAGCAGTAGAAGAATCTCTCTTAATAAGGAATTACATATCTTTGGAGTTTAATTACAATAGGGCCTGTCACTATAAGATTAATGATGAGCAGTTTTTCACTTCAAACGATTGCAATTGAATTAAGATAGTACCATTATTCTTAGAGAGATAAGGTCAAGCAAATGAGGCAAAAGTGGGGAAAAAATGGTAAGCCAAACTGTACTGAAATGAGAGAACATTCTAGAATAAGTCAGGACCTTAAAATGCATTACAAGGCTTGTATTTACAAATTTTATAAAATGCTATGTAAAATATTGAAGTAAGATGACAAAATGCTAAGAATTTTTATATACTTTTTTGTTAACCATGAAACACTGTGGGATCTAGTACCTTTTTCGGAACTGTGAATCAGAAATAATTTGTTCACTTACATCTCTCCCTCCTTTCTGGAAATGGGAAAAACTTTTCTAGAACACATATGTTACTTCCTCAGTTAGATATCATATACCGGCACTCATAAGCAGGGAGGACATTTGACTGTGTGGTAGGGATAAACTCTAAATTGTTGATTGTGAGGTTATTTTTTAATGCACAGGGTAGCATGGCTTCAGGAGTCACCGTCAATTGTCTTTATACCTTGCTATACAAAGGCAGTAGCCCTTTCCCTTAGGGAACAGACATTTAAAGAAAGAAAAACTTTAATCTTCATTTGCAATCTGTTTTCTGGAGTCTTTGTATTTGAGCGAGCAGGTTCTCAAAACTATTGAATCAGGAACCATAGTTTTCACATGCTGTACCATAAACTCTTGGCCATAAAAGTAAACCACCTGAGGACACATATAGGGGAAGTGGAAGTGAAATGCTCTATCCGCTAACCCCACTAGTGGAAAATCTTCCGTTAGGCATAGACTGGCTTACTTGAGATTTGTTTCCAAATTCTTTATTCAGTGTTAAAATACAATTTAACAAGGCTCTAATAAAAGTGTTTAAGGGACCCTGATTTGTAATCACATTTCTTTTTGACATAACTTATATTTCAGTTTTCTGTATTTGCTGTCATCAGAGTTCGTCCTCTTCTACTCTTCTTACTAATTCTGGTCTTTCTTTTTTTTTTCTTTTTTTTTTTTTCTTTTCCCTTGGTATTACAGTATCTTAAAAATGCATATTTCTATTTGCTTTATGTGGACTTTATGTCAACTTTTGGCCAGTATTGCCCTGACCTCTTTTGATATCCTTGAAGGTCTCTGTTATCTTTATTAATGTAAATATATATTCAAAACCTTGTAAAACATGTGGCGAAATATGCCACAATTCTTCTTTTACAAATCACATCAAAGGTTATCTATTTTGAGAAGGAATCAGGTTCTTCAGCTCATGAGGATAACTCAAAGAATAATACTGTAAAGATTGTGATAAATGTGTAGAAATATGTTTTCTGTCTTTATTCATACCTCTAGCTAAGAGAAAGTCTCTAGGGAGAGAGCAGAATCTGTCTTAGCTCTAGCTGTATGCAGAAGCAAGCATAGGTAATGTATTAGCAATTTACCTTGTTACCTCTTAATTCAGTACATAACCTCACATTGCTTTCAGCCTATGAATTAAAGAAGCTACTCAATCTTCCTGATTGCTGACAGAATAAATTAATTAATAAACATGATTTTAGGTTTTAATTAAATTAATATAATTTGGTGTAATCTGCATGAGAACAATAGGGCTAGTTTTTCAGCCCACTTTGTTAATGAATTAGTTTGTCTAAGAGCTGGTGCTTATTCTGAGCTCTTCTGAATATGAATCACTTATACAGACATTTAAAACAGAATCATCTTTCAAATTCTCGTTACTTGGGAATAGCTGTTTCACCCTCTTGTTGAAAATAATGCATACACCTTTTTACATGCAACTGCATATCAGGAAAACACAAACAAACCCTTCTTGTTTGTTAATGTAATCTCCAAGAATAAACTGTATCTCTCAACAGGTACTATGTAAAATATAATATGTTTCCTTTTACATAAGAAAAAGAAAGAACACCTAAACCTTGAGTGGTAACGAGCCGAACGCTGAATCCCAGAGGATACTTACATCTGAAGATGTTATAGACTCAATGAACAGTGCCAGGAGAGCACAGAGAACATAGCTCAAAGATCCAGATAAAAGACTAATAACTATATAAAGAATTCAATGCTTATTTATATATCTATAAGAATTTCCACCAGGATCCAGCAATGTAAGAACCCAGATAGGAATTTTTTAATATAAATTGGTGCAGAGTTAAATTTGGGATTGTTGCTTTTAAAACTGATCCATTATGTGGCAACATAAATGGGTTTCCTCTATAAATTGCTGTAGTTTGGGTTTGCTGAAAATATTTCCAATTTATATCCTCTCTTGTGATTGTGCTGGGGTACAACAGGTTCTGAAAGGTAATTTCAGAAAACCTTCTTCTTATTGACAATTATAATAAGTATTAAATAATAATTACTATTACTAGCAAAAAATATTATCAGTAATAATATTCTGTCTGACAGTGTCAAATGTAATGTCAAATACATCAAAAATAACTTCTGTAGAAAGCTGGTAATGTGACAAGAACCGTGATGTTCTCAGCATGCACATGCAGTTGCTATATTGCATGCTATGTGATGTGACATGTTGCAAATCCCTGTAGAGTCTTAAGAGTTTAAGTTAAACTGAGAACATGAACTTGAAAAAGATGTCCAAGAAGATCTGTTAGTCTTTGGCTAGCTCAGGATATATTAAATAAGGAAAATACCTTCCACAGGAGGCTGTCCAGAATGCTGTGGTCCCATTGTGGGGAGACAGAAAGGGAGAATTGGGGTTGCCAGCTATAAAGCAGTTTTAAATGTAAACATAACAGAAGCTTAGGAAAGAGTTTCTTCATTAAAATCTTTCAAATAAAATACAGTACTTCACAGAAAGAATGCATATAGGACCTAAGGAACCCTGGGGTCAATAACAGAAAGCCAACGATGTGGCAGCAGTTTCTGTTGTCCTTGTTTATAAGGACATGCGCACTTTGCTGCTTCTGTTTACCGATAGCTTTTCTTATCAGCACTCCAGGCAATTGTTTAGGGTTTTTTTCAATCAATTGGCCAGATTTTCCTGTCTCCTCTGACTGTTTGCTTTAGACATGAATCTGTGATGTGGAATGTTGTCAGGTGTTTCCAAAAATCTAATTTGTACCCACTGCTCTTCGGAGGGCTGATCTGACCAGTTTTTACATGCATAGGATTACTGTCGGTAATAATATCATGTCATATCTTTTCCTCTTTCTGGACTCCTGTAGGTATATTTGTTTGTGTTTTTTTTTCTTATTTTCCCCAAATACACATGAAAAATCTTTCATTAACATTTAGATATATTTACACTTAATTTATTCGGTGTCTGGGCTGGATTTGGTTTTGGCAGTATAAAGTTTACCTAAATTATTATTCTGCAGCGTCCCTCATATTTCTTAAGATTCTTTCATATGTGCTGAATCTCCACACACACAGTTTTCAAACAGTATTGGAATTGTTGTATAACATCAGTTTGAACATTTTTCCAGGGAATAGTTAAGATTTCATAGAATCATAGAATCGTTAAGGTTGGAAAAGACTCTTAAGATCATCGAGTCCAACCATTAACCTAGCACTGCCAAGTCCACCACTAAACCATGTCCTCAAGCACCACGTCTACCGTCTTTTAAATACCTCCAGGGATGGGGACTCAACCACTTCCCTGGGCAGCCTGTTCCAATGCTTGACAACCCTTTTTGTGAAGAAATGTTTCCTAATATCCAATCTAAACATCCCCTGGTGCAACTGGAAGCCGTTTCCTCTCGTCCTATCACTAGGGAGAAGAGACTGACCCCCACCTCACTACAACCTCCTCTCAGGTAGTTGTAGAGAGCAATAAGGTCTCCCCTCAGCCTCCTCTTCTCCACACTAAACAACCCCAGATCCCTCAGCCACTGCTCATAAGACTTGTTCTCTAGACCCTTCACCAACCTCGTTGCCCTTCTCTGGACACGCTCCAGCACCTCAATGTCCTTCTTGTAGTGAGGGGCCCAAAACTGAACACAGTACTTAAGGTGCGGGCGGCCTCACTGGTGCTGAATATAGGGGCACTATCACTTCCCTGGTCCTGCTGGTCACACTATTCCTGATACAAGCCAGGATGCCATTGGCATTTACATTCCTGATAGCTACAGTTTTTACTAGCAACCTCATAATATGAAATATTTGTTTTCTGGGGTAAGATAGGCCATTAATATAATTTTTTACTTAATAAACTATGTAAGAATATGTGTACATTTTAATTTTAGTGATGCCACATACTTTTGTTTCTGTAATATGCTGAGCTGAATTGCTCATTCAGGGCTTCCTTCAGTGTTAGGTAGAGAATCTTCAGTGGCTGAAGACAGCAATTATTTCAGGATCAGATTCCATCTTTTTATTTGCTTTAGGGTTTTGGTAGCATTACATCACCAATAGCAAAGAACTGAATCAGAGGACTGACAAATAAAAACTAGGAGTGACCCTACTATGGCTTTGTATGTTCTTGCAGATCATGAGGTGTACATGGGTTACTCCCACCATGCCTAGGGAGTTGAACAGACCAGCATCACCATGGGACTGGCATACTCTCTCCCACACCAGAACGCGGAGGGTAGATAAACAGAATCAGTAGCAAAGAGAGTAGTGAAACCACCTACTTCCAGTGCATAGGAGCAGCTAAGGCAATGCAAGCAGCCAGAAGATACTCTTGGTACACAGCTAACACAAGTCAAATCCACTCAAGTAAAATGTGAAACAATTACTCTTTTTCCCTCCTAGATCATAGCTTCTAGTCAGCTCTCGTAGTATACCTAGTTTAATGCAAATTTATTATTTTAGTGTTATATTTAGAAATATGTATCCTTCTTTGCCTCTTGCACATTATCTTGAAACTAAATCTTTTCTATTGTAAAATGAACAGTAAATAATAAACTAATTAAAGACCATGAGAATAGCTTATGTCCTCATGGAGATTGCTTGAAACACATAAACCCCAAAATCCTTTGCAGAAACAGTGTTTGAGGAGGGAATTGGCCTGTAAGTAAATGGGCAAATGATAATGTTCATAATTAAATAGAATACTATATATAAATTTTCTTTAAAAAGATATAATGCTATTCTGTGATTAATGTTCAATCCAAACTGTTATTTATCATGAAATGACAATATAAAAATCTCTGGACGTAGAGTAGAATAAAGAAATTTGGATTCTCATCCCAATATCTCAACTTTGTACCCTGCAAGACAAATAGTTATCAGTTCAAAAGCCTAGCAGAGATCCTTGGCACAAGACACCCTCCAACTCTTTTGGCTGATGAAGCTACATTATATGTTTCTGCGGATGTAGTGGAGATAAGTTTTATTAAAGGAGAATAGCTTCTGAGGCAGCTAGCATGGCCAGGTGTGTATGTACCCATGCACAGTGTCGATGCACCTTGTGTGCATCAGAGAAGCCCTGAGGCCTATGGAGAGGAATCAGCTAGTCTGTGAACTCAGACTTCGAAGTCTAGACAGCACCTAAACACTGCTATTGAGACCACCACAGTTGCAACCTGCGTGCTCACAGATCATCTGTGTCAAACAGGTGGTATTCCTATGAGGTCTGACACAGTTCTGTCTTCTTCAATAAGGCTGAGGTATGTTTATGTTTAGACGATATTTGAACTAGATATTTTTTGAGCATATTGCTGCCTTTCTAAAAATGGCCTTACACTCTCATTTTACTTGTATTATTTCGAGGGCAAAAAAACCCAACAACAAAAGCCCAGTATCCCTGTACTTTCTATACAATTAACAATAACATCTAATACTAGTGCATGATAGGTGACAATACCTGTTATGAGGATAGCATTAATCACAGTGTCTTGAAAGAAAATGGAAAAAAATGTGCAACAGCATATTGTCTATAAATCAGAAAGCTTCATTTACTAATTTATATTGAAATATTTTTACTACATACATTGCATTGCTAATGCATAGAAACCATATATTTTCTTTGCCTGGGGTGGTGTAAAGCTCTGATGACAATAAATCTGGATATACAGGTAGTACTACTCTCTTTAGCCCATAAATTTAGTAAACAGTAGAGTTTCTGAAAATATATATTGCAGATATAGAACTCCCTCTAGACAGAAAAGCAATATAGTAAAAATGAAGTTCTCCTTTTGCACAGTCCTTTTACGAGAAGGTATATAGCTCCTTTCATTCAATATATTCAAAACCATGTCTTTCACTCTAAATCATCTGACATGGTATGACCAATATAAATTATATCAGTTTGAGATTATATTAAATGAAATGCAAACAATAAGATAATCATTACTTTAATATCACTTAGTTTTTGAGGGTCAAATAAAAGTAATTCAGAAATTGAATCCCCAGTTTGAGCATCTATATTGTGTAAACTGTAATTTGTAAGTTTATAAAAAATGAAGTAAAAAGTATAGATTTAAGCAAGGTTGTTTTAAAATACCCTGAAATAAAAATATACCCCATACATAACAAATTTTCAGTACTTTTTTACTTTCTTTGTAATATAATGGATGTAAAATGTCCTCTGAATTCAAGCTGCCCGAATACCATACTTTTCCAAGTCTTGCCCCAAGTCAAAACCATGAAGCAATCCAAACACAAAATACAGAGAAGAATTTTGATGAATTATGTTTTTTTGGTCTACAAAATAAGACCTATGTTAAACAGACTGTACATTCAGCCTTTTTTTCTCCACTCAGCTCCTCCTTTTTCCTTTTTCTTTTATGGAAATACACTGGGAAGTAGGCTAATAATATACCAAAGTCTTTCACAGTTGTGTACATACAGTGGTTCCTTACAGCTCATACTGGAGATCAGCATATGGTCTGACTTTCACATCTGTCATGCTTCTGTAGCTCCAAGCAGTGGAACAGGTTGCCCAGAGAGATTGTGCAGTCTCTCTCCATACTTGGAGGCTTTCAAGACCTAGCTGGATAAAGCCCTAAGCAACCTGGTCTGAGTTCGCAGCTGACCCTGCTTTGAGCAGGAGGTTGAACTACAGACCTCCTGAGGTCCCTTCTAGCTTGAATTGTCACATGCTACTATGATTCTGACTGAAATTTGGAAGTTCTTCTGGTGCAAGTTCACATATACACATAGTGTACCTCAATGTCATACAGAGACACTAGAGAGGCATATCTTTGGAGCATTGTATTGTGCCAAGTACCTATGCCATAATGTGTCACTTTTGAGGATATTTGAGCTGCTATTTTTTTAAGCCAATAACAGATGACTTCATAATTTCTGAATGAAGCCTATGATTTTAGCTGCCTTCCTCAAAGAGACCTGGAACACTCAAAACTTGACACTGGTAATGAAAAATTGCTTTTATTTCTTATGTAACAGTAACCACTGCTATGGTTGAAGGAGCTGCTCCTGAGGTGGAACTTGGGTGGGTGAAATAAAATTTTATTTAAAAATTCCGGTGTTTCATTTTTTACTTACAGCCTTGTTTAGATTACTTCAGTACTGTATTACTTAAGTTGCAATGCAAGTAATTTTGCAATTCATGGAAATCTACATTAAATAAATAACAATTTACTTTTACTCCTGCTTTGACGTCTGTGGATCACAAACTACTGTATCTCTTAATGGCATTTGCCCATTCCACCATTTTCCAGCTTCTCAACCTTCTTCCTTTCATGTCCACTGAAGCAGTGCCTTTGTTCACATTCCATCTCCATTCTTCATGCATAACTAAACCAGCTTTCTTTTTCTTACTACTGTTGTGAATCATGACTTTGCTTCCATTGTTTTCATTTAGCTCCTGACCATGTTGTTAAAAGAATTGCAACAAATTCCTCTGCTTTCTAATTCAAAATATAACCTGTAGTTGTTTGGGTTTAAGATGCATTTCAACAGTGCTGAAAAGACCTTGAGTAACCTCCTTTTGTTGCCGTTACTGTTGTTGCCAAACTAATCTTCTGAAGTACCAAACAGTATTCATGGAAGCTTTCAATGGCCAAAGCAAGGTGAAAAAACTGCTATCACATTATAATGATACAGAAACATTTGTTTCAAGAGTTTTGCCTCTAAATGACTATTTTTTTACTGAAAGTCATGCCAGTTTAGAGTACAGTGATAGTGATATGATCTATCTTTGCATGCTGTTTAGAGATTGCTCATGCTAAAATGAAAATCTCTTCTTGCTAGCTTCTTATGTCTCATCTTGACCTTTATTCTTGTCAGAATTTGTAGGTAAAACAGGATTAAATACAGTAGTCTTCCCATGAAAGCCTAGGTTGCTGTACTCTATGCCATTGGTTTTTCCAGGAACACCACTTCTGTTTTTAACTCATTACTGAAGCAGTGCAGCAACGTGGTGATAAACTATTTTTCGTAGTGGAGTTCTTTTCTTACAGAAAAAGGATAAAGCCAGGCTCCTGATTACCCAAGAGCACTGAGAGGTATTTTAAAAAATATAGCCTCCATGAACCAAATGTTTTATCTGAAAGGAATTTTTTAAAGTTTAGTGTAAGCAATTGTACACAATGCTAAAATTTACACTGACAACACTCATTTGAATATGTAAATTTAGAGTTGATATAAGCCATATTTCAGATGTAGGATGTCAGAAAACCAATAATTTCCGTAGAAACCAGACCGTGGATATAGAAAATCACCAAAGCCTTCAAAGAGCTGCATATTTCTAGAGCAAGCTTCTCAAGTCAGTGAAAATAACTGCCACTGTGAAGCTCTTGTTGACTTTATTGCTGGTATGTCCCAGTAAAAAGCTGATTGCCTTAATATAATTCAAATTAGCTAAAGGCAGTGTGTAATCTGTTAAAAAGACACCCTGCATTTAACCAACTGGCACTAGTCTAAATAAACACAAGCCTTAACTTTCATTACATGACCCTATCCATTTTATTTCTAATCAAAAAGTATTGGCTTTCCTACTTTACTTTCCTTATAGCACTGTGATTTCTAAAGGGAAACTAACCATAGTACTTCAGGGTTTTTTCCCCCTATCGTTTTTCCTTTAAATGCACATTATGGGTCTGATTTCAGCTGAATATTTGACACTGCTTGCAAAAATGAGATAACACATGGCATTATCAACATGGGTATCCTGCCATTGCTTTTGTAGATACACTTTTTCTTTGTCACAGGTTTAATTGGTCTTAATTGCATTGTTAACTCCAGATTTCAAGGAAGAAACTTCCCGAAACCTGACACGAACAGAAGGATGAGGTGCAGTTTTTTATTTCCATTTCAGTGAGTACTATCGTTCTGTACTGACAATTCAATAACGATCCACTGTTCTCCTAGCAAGAATTGTCCAGTGATAATTTGTTAGCATGAATTCTTCTGTGATCATGTGTAAACATCAGGCTTCAAGCCCACCACAAAGTCTTTGCAAAGCTTGATTGATTATATTTCTTTTATGTCTTTTTCTCTTTTAGCTTTTTATTATTTGTATTATTTACTCTTTATTACTGAAAGATATGTGTCCTTGTTCGAGCTTCTTTGAAAATAGTTATTCTTATAAAATATTTCCTGACAAACAATTTCTGACTCATAATTTTATGGAGGCCTAAGAATAAGATCTCAAAGTCTCTAAAAGAACCAAATGAACAAGAAATATGTGTTAACTTCTTCAACAGAAGTCTAAAACTGAAAGATGAATATCCAGGGATGGCAACTGGCCCTATGAGCACAGAAATCCTTCTCTTATTGGGTATTTAACTATTAACTAAGAAGTGGAAAAGCCACGGATACTAAGGGCAGTTTCATGTGTTATCAGTTCCCGCTTTGAAACCAGGCACATTTTCTAAATGATAAACACACAGATCATGGAGCATATTTCAATACTAATCCTTAAGTAATCATGAGATTAAACCCTTGAGGGAAGGGTCAGATAGACTGCACACTAGACTAGGTAAAAAAACCTCTTCATCCAATTTCCAAAACTGATTCTGGAATAATAAACCAGAATAAAGTAAAAGGAAAAAGGCTTTTTTTTTCATCACTGCTGGAGAATATTGGTAACAGAATTGCCTGTACGTTCATATTAAATTACTTAATATCCTGACAATATAACATAATACCAGAAGGACTGTAAAGGAAGCAGATCTCTGAAACAGTGTAAAGCCCATTCTCACAGTATCTCAAGAGCTAGAGTCCACACTGTGGCCATAGCTGCTAAATAAAGTCCTTGGGGACATTGGTAGGGGACATTTTATCTTCTGGCTTCCAATCAGTCTTAAGTTCAAGCTATGCTGTACTGTCAAGACATTGACAGTTATATTTTTATTGATTTTTGAGTGACTGATTTTTAGGTTATTTTTCTACTGAAGTCTACCCCTCCTATCGATATAAATCCTTCATTTCTTCAGCCACAACCAGATATTCTGTAAAAATTGTCACTCAGGTTTCCTGACTTCAGACAGTATGGCAATTAGCAAAATGGAGTAAAATTGCATATTACCAGCCAAACTGCAGCCAAGAGCTGTAATAACTGTCCAGGTTCTAAAATCTGAATTTGACTAACTTCCTTCTTATATAATTACATTGTTACACATTGCTCAATTTGCTAATTGGCTACAAAATCTGTCTGACATACGTATACACGTTAATCAGTAGTCTTGCTATGCTTTTGTCATGGGCATATCTGCAATGTTGGGTAACATCCTGACTTGAAAGGATATTTTGAATGGCAGTTGTGTGTATGCATTTGTATATGTATGTATGTATATATGGTTTTCATCAAGTACAGATAATTCCTTTGAACTGCAGGCCTTTTGTTTTCACCAACCTGTTAGTATCAGCATGACCCGACATTATTCAGCACTCCTCAACACAGAAAAAGTCCCAGCAACTTCCCTGTTGTTGCCATATATCACTTTTATGGTCAGCTGGGCCCATGTCTACAGGACAAGATATGGCCCAGAAAAACAAGAAAATAAAACAATAAAGGCCCTTTGCATTTTAGCTTTCTCCAGGTGCAGAATGCAGTTTTCAGAATTTGAATCAGGCACCTAAATGCCATCTAAACCCTACTTTTTGTACATACTTCTTTTACTGGCTCAAGCCCATAGTACATTTGGCCTGAGATTTGGTCAACAAATTAGAATATTAAGAAATATTCCTAAAAGGATTGTTGAAGGCAAGAAAGGAAGCAGAGAAGGAAAAAGCAGAAGAAGACAGGAGATATGGTTAAAAGCAAGGAATTTTGGGATGCTGAGATTGCATGACAAATAGTCCACAGGCAATGGGTGACCATGGAGACAAAGGGTGAAGTGAGGCAAGACCAGAAAGGATACTCACAACAGAGGAGGAGAGTGGCAACAGGAGAGGGGATGCTGTTGCCTATACAGGGTCATGATTCATTTATTCCAAAAGCTGAAATACTTGAAGGCTGATGTAAGATTTACAGGAGCTGAATGTTTGTTTGGAAACTAGATTCTGTCTATGCCTCTGCTGTTGACTTTCACTGTATTTGATGAATCACTTCAACTATACTTTCTAAAGGTGCATGTTCATAATAGTCTGTGTATGTTAAACCTCAGTTAGTTACATCAATATTGACTGTTCACAGATGTAATTAAAGTTGATTTGCTGTGCTGTGAATATACAAAGATCCATTAATGCTAATACCATGAAAAATGAGGTCATAGGTATTCCAACTAGAGATTTTTTAATCTCAGTCCCTTGGTGTCTCAGTTGTCTCTCTCTAAAATGGTGACAGTACCTATATATGAAATTGAATTTATTAATGTCTATGAAGCAGTAACACACTCTAGTGATAAGTGTGGTAGAAAAGCTTATGGTGAAATTAAGAATTCCTTCTCCAGACCAGGCTTTCAGTCTTAAGGAGAAAGTAAGGGGGAGGGACAGGGGGAGGATGCCAGGCAGTGGACAATAAGTAGAATGCAAAATATTGAACAGATGTGTGAAATACACAGTGATCTTGTGGAGACAGGGATCCTAAGGAGAATAGAGGTAATTAGATAATATACCACGAGGCATACATAAAACAGCACTGAATTAAGGTTATAGTGGGTACCTTTATTGCAGTCAAAATTTTTTCAGAGCTTGATTTTTCGATTTAGAATGGAATAGAATGGAATAGGATAGGGTAGACTAGAATAGACTAGACTAGACTATAATAGAATGGAACAGAATAGAACAGAATAGAATAGTTCCAGTTGGAAGGGACCTACAATGATCATCTAGTCCAACTGCCTGACCAATTCAGGGCTGACCAAAAGTTAAAGCATGTTATTAAGGGCATTGTCCAAATGCCTCTTAAACACTGACAGGCTTGGGGCATCAACCACCACTCTAGGAAGCCTATTCTGGTGCTTGCTCACCCTCTTGGTTAATAAATGCTTCCTAATGTCCAGTCTAAACCTCCCCTGGCGCAGCTTTGAACCATTCCCACGTGTCCTATCACTTCTTATCAAGGAGAAGAGATCAGCACCTCCCTCTCCACTTCTCCTCCACAGGAAGCTGTAGAGAGCATGAGATCACCCCACAGTCTTATTCTCTCCAAACTAGACAAACCCAGAGTCCTCAGCCGCTCTTCATAGGGCATTCCTTCCAGCCCTTTCACCAGCTTTGTTGCTGTGCTGATTTTGGCCAGGATAGAGTTAATTTTCTTCATAGTCGCTAGTATGAGACTATGTTTTGGATTTGTGCTGACAACAGTGTTGATAATACAGAGATGTTTTCATTATTGCTGAGCAGTCCTTTCACAGAGTCAAGGCCTTTTCTGCTTCTCACACCACCCCACCAGCAAGGAGGCTGGGGTTGCACAAGAAGCTGGGAGGAAGCACAGCCAGGACAGCTGACCCCAACCGACCAAAGGGATATCCCATACCATATGACGTCATGCTCAGCATATAAAGCTGGGGGAAGAAGAAGGAAGGGGGGGACATTCGGAGTGATGGTGTTTGTCTTCCCAAGTAACCATTATGTGTGATGGAGCCCTGTTTTCCTGGAGGTGGCTGAAGACCTGCCTGCCGATGGGAAGCAGTGAATTAATTCCTTATTTCCTATATTCCTTGTGTGTGCGGCTTTTGCTTTACCTATTAAACTGTCTTTATCTCAACCCATGAGTTTTCTCACTTATTCTTCCGATTCTCTCCTCCATCCCACTGGGGGGGAGTGAGCGAATGACTGTGTGGTGCTTAGTCGCTGGCTGGGGTTAAACCACAACAGTTACCCTCCTCTGAATGCATTCACGTACCTTCACATCCCTTCTAAATTGTGAGGCCCAGAACCGCACACAGTACTCAGGGTGAGGCTGCACCAACGCTGAATACAGTGGGATAATCACCTCTTTTGACCAGCTAGTGATGCGGTGTATGATGTACCCCAGGGTGCGGTTTGCCCTCTTGGCTGCCAGGGCACACTGCTGACTCGTATTGAGCCTGCTGTGAATCAGCACCCCCAGATCCCTTTCTGCAGGGCTGCTCTCCAGCCACTCCTCTTCCAAGCTATACTTGTGTCAGACTTTACTCCACCCCAGATGCAGAATCTGTCATTAGTTCTTGTTAAATTTCATGCCATTGACAATTGCCCAGTGCTCCAATCTATCTAGATCCCTCTGCAAGGCCTCTTGTGCCTTGAAAGAGTCAACAGCACCACCCTGTTTAGTATCACCAGCAAACTTGCTAATGGTGCATTTAACTCTTTCATCCAGATCATTGATAAATGTATTGAATAGAACTGGCCCTAGAACGGAGCCCTGAGGAGCACTGCTGGTGACTGGTCACCAGCCAGATGTAGCCCCATTCACCACAACCCTTTGAGCCCTGCCATTCAGCCACTTCTTCACCCAGCAGAGTTGGGTGGTTCTCACAGTTGAACAACTTGTCCAGAAGGATACTATGACAAGCAGTATCAAAAGCCTTACTAAAATCCAGAAAATCTACATCTACCATCTTCCCTTCATCCACTAGGCAGGTGACCTTATCATAAAAGGATATAAAATTAGTTAGGACTTTCCCTTTGTGAACCCATGTTGACTGTGCCTGATGATTGCCTTGTCCTTTAAATGCATGTCAATAGTACCCAATACGATCTTCTCCATCATTTTTCTAGGTACTGAGGTTAGACTAACAGGTCTGTAGTTTCCTGAGTCTTCTCTCTTGCCCTTTGTGTAAATTGGAAGAATGTTGGCTATCTTCCAGTCAGTGGGGACCTCCCCAGACTCCCAAGACCTTGGGTAGATAAGTGAGAGTGGTCCTGCTGTAACATCTGCTAATTCCTTGAGTACTCTGGGATGAATCCCCATCAAGCCCCATGGACTTAAGAACACTCAACTGATACAACTGGTCCCTTACAATTTTAGTGTCAACAAATGGAAAGTCACTGCACAGTCATAGAATCATAGAGTCATAGAATAACTCAAGTTGGATGGGACCCATAAGGATCATCGAGTCCAACTCCCTGCTCCTCGCAGGCCTATCTAAAACTAAACCATATGACTAAGAGCATTGTCCAGACACTCCTTGAACTTTGACAGGCTTAGTGCCATGACCATTTCCCTGGGGAGTCTGTTCCAGTAACTGATCACCCTCTCAGTGAAGAACCTTTTCCTAATCATAGAATCATAGAATCATAGAATGCTTTGGGATGGAAGGGACCTTTAAACGTCATCTAGTCCATCCTCCCTGCAACTGGCAGGGACATCTTCAACTACATCAGGTAGCTCAGAGCCCCATCCAGCCTGGCCTTGAATATTTCCAAGGATGGGGTATCTACCACTTCTCTGGGCAACCTGTTCCAGTGTTTCGCCACCCTCATCGTAAAAAAATTCTTCCTTCTTATATCTAGTCTGAATCTATCCTCTTTCAGTTTAAAACCATTACCCCTTGTCCTATCGCTATTGGCCCTGCTAAAAAGTCTGTCCCCATCTTTCTTGTAGGCCCTCTTTAAGTATTGAAAGGCCGCAATAAGGTCTTGCCGCAGCCTTCTCTTCTCCAGGCTGAACAACCCCAGCTCTTTCAGCCTTTCCTCATAGCAGAGGTGTTTCCTCCCTCTGGTGATTTTTGTGGCCCTCCTCTGGACCCGCTCCAACAGGTCCATGTCCTTCCTGTGCTGAAGGCTCCAGAGCTGGATGCAGTACTGCAGGTGGGAGTGAGAAGTGCAAAGTCCTACTAGTCACTGTTCTCCATCTGGACATCAAGCCATTGACCACTATGCTCTGGATGCAACCATCCAGCCAGTTCCTTATCCACCAAACAGTCCACCCATCAAATCCATATCCTTCCAATGTAGAGAGAAGGATATTGTGGAGGACTGTGTCAAAGGCCTTACAGAAGTCCAGATAGATGACAATGTCCAATCTGAACTTGCCCTGATGCAGCTTCATTCCATTTCCTCATGTCCTATCATTGGTCACTGGAAAGAGGAGATCAGCACCTCCCCCTTTGCTGCCCCCCTTAAGGAAGTTGTAGACTGCCATGAGGTCACCCCTCAGCCTTCTCTTCTCCAAGCTGAATAAGCCAGCTGACCTCAGCTACTCTTTGTAAGTCTTGCCCTCGAGACCTTTCGCCACCTTGGTCACCCTCCTCTGGACACAGTATAGTTTGATGTCCTTCTTATACTGAGGCACCCGAAACTGCACACAGTACTCGAGGCGAGGCCACACCAGTGCAGTACAGAGTGGGACAATCACCTTCCTCAATCGGCTAGCTATGCTGTGCTTGATGTACCCCAGGACCCAGCTGGCCCTTTCAGCTGCCAGGGCATACTGTTAACTGGTATTCAACTTGCCATCAACTCAAACTCCCAGATCTCTTTCTGCGGGACTGCCCTCCAGCCTCTTATCCCTCAATTTGTATGTATAATCAGGATTACCCTGTTGCAGGTGGAAAATCCGGCCCTTGCTCTTGTTAAATTTCATACAGTTGGTGATTGCCCAGCTCTGTCTGGTCTATCCAGATCTTTCTGTAAGGCCTCTCTACCCTCAAGGGAGTCCACAGCTCCTCCTCATTTAGTATCATCAGCAAACTTGCTTAATGTACATTTGATTCCTGATTCCAGGTAATTCATAAAACATTAAAGAGCACTGGCCCTAAAACTGAGCCCTGCGAAACGCCACTGGTGACTGCCCACCAGCCTGATGTAACCCTGTATGCTATAGCCCTTTAAGCTCAACCCATCAGCCAATTGCACACCCAATGTATTATGGACTTGTCTAACTGTGTGCTGGACAGTTTATCTGGAAGGATACTGTGAGAGACAGTATCAAAAGCTTTGCTAAAATCTAAAAACCCCAGATCTACTGGCTTCCCTTGGTCCACTAGATGGGTGACCTTGTTATAAAAGGAAATTAAGTTGGTTAGGCAGGACTTTGCCATCATGAACCCATGCTGGCTATGACCAATGACTGCATTGTCTCTCAAGTGTTTTTCAATAACTCCCAGAATAACCTTCTCCATAATTTTACCAGGCACTGAAGTGAGACTGACAGGCCTGTAATTACCAGGGTCTTCCTTCTTACCCTTCTTGAAAACTTGGACAACATTTACCAGCTTCCAGTCAACTCCAGACTCCCAAGACCATTGAAAAATAATGGAGAGAGGTCCCACGATGACATCGGCCAGCTCTTTCAGTACCCTGGGATGAATCCCATCACGCCCTGTAGATTTATGCACATCCAGCTGGAGCAGCAAGTCTCAAACAAGTTCAGAGTGGGCCGGGAGTTTATCATCCCCCCAGTCAGTCTTCCAACACAGAGCTCCAGGGGTCCCAGGGCACATCATCAGTGTCAAAGACAGAGGCTAAGAAAGCATTAAACATCTCTGTTTTGTCTACATCCCTCTTTGTGAGCTGACTGACCTCATCAAGCAACAGACCAATGTTATCTCTGATCCTGCTTTTGCTATTAACCTATTTGAAAAGCCCTTTTTGTTGTCCTTCACATTGATGGCCAGCTTGAACTCTAATCGAGTTTTGGTCACATGAATTTTCTCCCTACAGTGACAAACAGCATCTCTGTAGTCCTCCCATGTTGCCTGTCGTTGCTTCCAATGTCCGTACACTTTCCTTTCCCACCTAAGTTCTAGAACAAGATCCCTGCTCAGCGAAGCCGGCCTTCTGCCCCACTTGCTTGACTTCCAACGCTTTGGAATTGCCTGCTCCTGCGCTCTTAAGATGTGGTCCTCCAACTCAGAGGACCAGACAGCCCAAAGTCTATCATTTATATTAAAGACTGAGGCAAAAAAGTGCATTAAATGCCTCCACATTTTCTTCATTCCTACTTGTCAGGTGACCATCTTCATCAAGTATCAGTCCAATATTTTTCTTAGACCTTCTCTTGCTGTTAACATACTTTAGAAAGTGTCTTTTGTCATCTGACACAACACTGGCCAGTTTCAACTCCAGTTGAGCTTTTTCAATATTGTTAATTTAGCATAAATTCTTCAGTTAAAAATAAAAAATCCTTCTTCTCATTCCTATGTAGTCTATTTTCCAAGACCATAACAGATATGCAGGGAGTTGGGGACACATGGATTTTGATTATATTTTCTAATATAATTGTAATTTGCTAATATAATGAGAGCTGAAACCAGTGGCTAAGCTGATGAGCTCGTAAGTGGTAACATAACAGATTTATGTTCTGTTACCAGTTCCATTACTAGGTAACTGATGTTTAGTCAGTCACTGTTGGTCATTTTGTCTCAAGTGTCCTGTCTGATTGATGGATAAAAATGATGACTTTCTTTGTAAAATACTATGAGAAAAACTATATGAGTACACTGTAAAGTAAAATCATATTAAATACCTTTTGTTTCCTAAATTCATACTGAAATTAAATGTTCATTCATTTATATTTATATTTTTATTTATTCTAATGCAGAAAAACATTAAGTACCTCATCTCCTAATCTCAGCTTCCTTTGTTTTTGCCATGGCTTACACTCAGTCCTACCCAGTTCCTTTGGGGAGGTGACAGGTGGTGCAGAAAGTTGGAATCAGTGTCTCTCTGCTCTTGGCTTCTTGTTCTCTGTTCCAGCATGGCGTTGCCCTCAGACCTGAGCCTCAGACCAGGCTGCAGACCCTCAGGCATGTCGCTGTGCTGGAGTGGGTCACCCACAGCCACAGACCCTCAGGGGTGTCCATACCCCAGGATGGGTCGCCCATGGACCATGGTCCCTCAGGGTTGTCCCTGCTGTGGCATGAAGTGCCTCCTTCCAAGAGTGCATCTCTAGCTGTGTCCTCAGCAATGTCTCCTTCCACCTATGTCCTCCATGTCTCTTTCATGTCTCCTCTGTTTTGTTTATCCTTCCAGCAACTGCCACTCTTAAACATGTTTGAGCAGCAGTGCTAGGTTCTCCTTGGACTCGTGGCAGATTTGGCAGATGATGGGTGGTTGAGGTCTATTTCAGAGCAGCTCCTGGTTCTTTCCACATGGGTCACCCTCCAGCACTCTGTCACTAAGACCCTGCCAGGTATGACCACAAGACAGACAGTCATATAAATGTGTTATTTTTGAACAGTACGTCTACAGAAGTTAAAGCTAAAGGAGATTATGAGAATAGTTTTCCTCACCTCACTGGCCCACTTTGTGATGCCTTTTCTGAGGAATTGGATTATTTCTATTTGACTGCAGGCTGACATGTTAGACAGCTTATCCACACCTTCATAAAGTATGATTATTAAATGTCTGAATGAATTGTCTCCTGCCAGGTTTCATCTCATTTCTTGCTAACATTACTGTGTTTTTCTCACTTATGATTATTGAAAATGAAATTGAAAATATAAGGTTAAAAAGGGAAATAGTAAATTGCACATACAATAAATATCAGGGAAGTGAGCAGAGGCAGTAAATTAAATATAAATAGATGATACAAGTAATCTGATGGATTAATATGTACGACTGTGCTTCTCTAAAGATGTCTAATATATTCTGGAATGGAAAATCAATCATCTACAAAAATAATACAGTATAAAATTTCTACAATTATGATAAGGGTACTAGACCATTTTTTTCCTGAAAACTGGTGCAAAATTAAAAATATATCCTTTGTACAAATTCCAGATGGATATGTATTATTGGCCAGGAAATGAAAACCAATTCATTAGAGAATAAGAAGGACCCGGTACATTCACAATCAAGAAGCAATTTCTTGTTCCCATGAGTGGAGCCACTTCGCACATGGTAGGGAAACGCTTTGCTTAATTTCACAAGCGAGAACCATGAAGCAATTAACTGATGTGCCACAAGAACTACCTTGTTAGGACTCTGCAGCAATGTTTTGGTCTTCTATTATCGAATATGTACTCCATAGAAACCTTTTCTAAAGCTTCAGCCTCTAGCGAACTGGAGTTTTCAGATGGCCTTGCAGTGCCCTGCTAGATTCAGGGCTCAAACCTGACTACTTCTGTCATAAAGACTGGTCTCTGTGCCTCACTTACATCAATCTCATCTGACTTTAACCCCGATGACCAAACCACTTTCTGAACTTCCTATTCAAATGCTAGTGAAGAGCAATTATGAGCCTAATGTTGGAGCCTGAGTGAGGTACATAAAACTTACACAGAATTAATCTAGGCCTTTCCCTCCTTTGTTGTTGTGTGAAATCCTACCAACCAGACTCGTTGATGGCATATTGGCATAGCAGGCTGCAACCATTCTCACAGAGTTTTTTCAGCTCTGAACAAATTCCTAAATATTTCTTTTTAGAGAAAATCTTCTTACTTGTGCTATTATTTTCTAGTTAGCAGAACAGAATTTCAAGCTGATATATATGGGCTATTGTGTGATAATATGTATTCATAGGTTAATAATTTGATATTAAAATCCATAATCTGTTGATTTTATCACATTAACAATTTTTTTAAAAAATATCAGTGCTCCAAAAGATTATGTCAAATTAAGATGTATATGAGATCATTAGTGGAAGAATCAGTTTGAGTGGTGAATTATTGATTTGGACCTGTAATTAAGAAATAAATTAAGTTCTTTACGGTAATTTATTTTTTAAGGTTTCCATATTCAAAAGGAAAATATGTAATATAAATTACCAGGTTTTTATACCTGAAATATCCTTACATGCACGGTTTGCCTGTATGTTGGCATTCTGTATTTCCTGAAATATCTGGGTAACTTGGCTATTGTTCAGATAACTAAGAATGTGTGCAAACCAAGTAAAAATCTACAAAAATATGTGTAAGAAGACGTAAGTGATAAAAATGTGTCTTTTTTTATGTGCTATTATGCTTTAAAATGGATAAAACTAGATACAGGTGCAAAAACAGGAAGAAAATATATGTATTAAAACATAAATTTAAAAAATCATATAATAGTATAATTAATATTCATGGGGAGACAATAAAAGATTGTTAGCCAGGTTCTGCAATTTCTCTTAGATTGACCATTCAAACATTATCACAGCCATTCTGTCTACTTTCAGTGTACAAAATTAATTTTTTAGAAATTTTGCAACTGGTGATTAATCCTGATGTAATTAATAAACCTTGAGTCATTAATAAATAATGAGTAAATTAGATCAAGCTCTCTCTCATATAGTTACTTAATTCCCTTATTTTAGTGCCATTTCAATCTCCTTACAACCAAGCGTCTAGGGGATTTTCAAGTTATGATTGTCTGTGTTTCTGCAAAGACTAACAGTGTCAGTAATGTCTGTGTTATATGCCATGACATCAGAAGGTGGAAATTAAAGTAGGATAAAGTTAACCATCTTGATTTTCAGTTTTAATGTTTCAAGTCATCAAATTGACCATGATGTTGAGAACGAGATGAAAAATAATTTTTCTGCCAAGATGGTTCGAGTAACAGCTGTGTTCAGATAAACTGACAATACATGAAAGAAAGAGTAATAACAAGAAGAAACAAAAAGCACATGTCACAACAGTACTTAAACATTATTGAATTTTATTTCTTTTTAAAGAACAACAAGCACTGGGAGCAGAGATCAGAGCCCATGTCTCTTCTTTCCACAGCAAGGGCTATAACTAGTGGGCAATAGAGTAAAACTCTCTTTTTCAAGTCCAATAAATCTTAAATTGTTTTCTGCAAAGAAACTGCCTTCAGCGAACTAGCTTGATAATGCCACAATAACAGAGCAACTCAAGATAACATTTTCAGGAGTTGGGAGATGTGAATGTTGATCCTTAAAAAGAAGAAAATGGTACTAGACTGGTATGTTATCAGGGAAAAATTCTGCTTCTCCAGTATGCTTTCTCCTTTTGGTTTAAATATTTATGCTATTGTTACTGCTCTTAAAGGTCCAAGTGGCTCTTCCATGGAAAACTCTGATTTTCTGGCAACTTGGTATTCTGTCTTACATCTACAGTCATGTCAGTTCATGGAGTCTGTTCAGTTTCTGTGAAGGCATATGATGCACTGGTTGAAGTATATCATGGTATGGAATGCAAATATATAGAATCCATAGATTTGATAATTCCATGTGTGGAGTATTTGAGTAACTTCATATAGAGTAAAAATTAAAATGTCTTGTCTAAAATATTTACAAATCCATACAGCATGAGGTTTTAAAAATACTACTGTCAATATCTTGCCCTTCAAAACAGAACTCTAAGGTATTGGGCTGAACTGAGTATCTGCATTTTTTTTCCACTGCAGTCACTAGAATGAAGATGAGAATGCAATTGGATAAGTATGTGAAAGTGGCAAGCAATTAACAAATTGACAAATGAACAAATTAAGAAACAAAACCTGGCAAATAAACCAATTGGTAAACTGGAAAACTGACAAATTGGCAAATAGCTCGGTGAGAAGAGAGACATGCCTTAAGTTTATTAGGAAGGGCAGCTTAGGTACTGTAGGCTGGGAAAATTGATCCAAGGTCCTTTTAACCACTGGGTAGTAGTCTTTCACTGACGTGTTGTGAATGAGAAAAGAAGGAGTGTAAGACTAGGAATAGGGGCTTGGACATTCTACAGTCAAGTCGTGTGACAAGTAAATATCAACCAAGAACTTGGTAATCTTTGGACAAAAAGCTACTACTTCATCTTTACTGCATGTAGCATTTTGATAAAGATAAATAACTATCCCACTCTTCAGTATGTGATAGCTAAATAGTAGACTGGATATCATGAGTAGCTCCTATGTGGAATATGCAATGGCGTTTAGTAAAAGACAGCTTTACAGGAAAAGCTTGCCCTCTGCCAGCAATCCTTGGGCACCATCCTGAGCCCACATGGTAGAGTTTAGAGATAATGTGATTCACATCACCTTTTATTTTAGGTTGCAAGTTTTAAATTGTTTGATTATTTGTCCATGTGGTGGGTTGACCTTGGCTGACTGCCAGGCACCACCCAGCTGCTCTCTCACTCCTCCTCAACAGGACAGGGAGAGAAAATAAGATGGACAATCTCATGGATTGAGATAAAGACAGGGAGATCGCTTACCAGTTACAGTCACTGGCAAAACAGAGTCGACTTGGGGAAAATTAATTTAATTTGTTAAAAAAATAAAAAGAGTAAGATGGTGAGAAATAAAGGGAAAACTAAAAACACCTTCCCCCACCCATCCCTTTTCCCACGCTCAACTTCACTCCTTAATTCCTGACTCCTCCACCCCTCCTCCCCCTACCCCAAGCAGTGCAGGTGGGATGGGGAATGGATGTTGCAATCAGATGACAGCAGTTCCTCTCTGCTGCTCCTTCCTCCTTACACTTTTCCTCTGCTCCAGCATGGGGTCCTTCCCACAGGATACAGTCCTTCTCAAACTTCTCCAAAACAGGCCCTCTCATGGGCTGCAGTCGTTCAAGAACTGCTCCAGCATGAGTCCTTTCCATATGGTACAGTCCTTCAGAAACAGACTGCTCCAGTGTGGGTCCCCTACAGGCCACAGTTCCTGCCAGAAAATCTGCTCCTGCATGGGCTCCTCTCCATGGGCCACAGCTCCTGCTAGGAGTCTGCTCCTGTGTGGGCTCTCCATGGGCTGCAGCTTCCATCAGGACATCTCCACCTGCTGTGGCATGGGGTCCTCCACAGACTGCAGTGTGAATTAATCTGTGCCAGCATAGTCCTCCATGGGCTGCAAAGGGCCAACCTGTGTCACCATGGTCTTTTCCAAAGGCTGCAGGAGAATCTCTGCTCTGGTGCATGGAGCATTTTCTCCCCCTTCTTCTTCACTGACCTTGGTGCTTGCAGGGTTGTTTCTCTCATATTCTTCTTGCTCCCCTCTCTCATAGCTGTTGCATATTATTTTTTTACCCTTTCTTAAATATGCTATCACAGAGACACCACCAGCATTGCTGATGGTCTCAGCTTTGGCCAGTGGCAGGTCCATTTTGGAGCTGGCTGGAACTGGCACTATCTGGCATGGGGACAGCCCCTGGCCTCTTCTCACAGAAGCCACCCCTGCAGCTCCCCCACTACCAAAATCTCGCTATGTAAACCCAGTGCAGCCTAAAGTCACCCAGCAATCCCACCATAGCTGGGAAAATACTGCATGACTCTCAAGGCAGGTGTTTGCTCCAGGTACTATATCACACCGTGGGCTCTGGGCTTTAATGGCATTAATTATCCTGTTTCTACTGACTTCAAAAACTGCATATCACTATAAACAAACTGAGAAATGTATATTGAAAAAAAGATATACTCCCTAAGGGAAAGATATGATCTGCAGTTAATGCAGATGACTAGGTTCAGTTTTGTAAGAGAGAGAGATTGTTTAAATATTGCAATAACCATTATCTAAAAAAGGACAAAATTACCTACAATCATAACTTCATGTATTAATTTTTTCCTTTTTTAAAATTAATTTCAATTATGCCTTGTCATAAAGAAGTCATCAAGTATAAAAAATAAAATTAAAATATAAAATGTGTAGAGAAAAAAAATAGTCACAAGAAGGTATGTCATAAAAAAGGAATGATAGATGTTCAGAGGAAGAAACTACATGTAAAACTTATCCTTTTTCTGCCACAACCTTGTTAGAACAGTAAGCTAGAAAAAAAGAAACACATCAGAAGGATATACCTCATTTTTCTTTGGAAAGAACAATTTTCATTTGTTCATGAAATAAGGTAAGAGACTCCTTTTGTCACCTCCTGCTAGTGTCACAGTAGCACAAAAGCAAGCAAAAGTAAGAACTATGTAATCCAACATGTTAGGTGACCTCCAGGGCAGTACTGGGAGATATAGCAGATCTGGCCTTACACTTACTAATGTCTGATCTATGTTTGGGTGATTGCAGTAGTTCCTGAGAAGAACTCAAATATTCAGTAAAAAATCACATGGCAAAACTCAGGAATATTATAAAACAGTAAATGCACTAAAAAAAAAAAAAAAGACATTGATAT
This sequence comes from Nipponia nippon, assembly GCF_047370975.1. Lineage (NCBI taxonomy): Eukaryota > Metazoa > Chordata > Aves > Pelecaniformes > Threskiornithidae > Nipponia > Nipponia nippon. The sequence continues at coordinate 19,043,198 of NW_028262347.1, read as the reverse complement.
AAAAAAAAAAGTCTGAAAGCACTACTCCAAAACACTACTTCCAGTTTCATGGCTTTTTCGTGCCTTGATGATAATTATCTAAACTAGACGGAAATGGAGATACCTACAGTCATGCAAGGTGATACAATACCTTACTTTCAGGGGCCAGACTCCTACTCTCTAGCCCTTCTGTTCAAAGCATTGGGAGAATAAGACACTTGCAAAAGCAGAAGCAAAAATGCTGAATGGGCAGCTGGTTTAGCTTGCCAGTAAGAAAAGCTGAACATGAAGGATAAATCCAGTTGACAGAGCCAGGCAAAGTCTATGAATGCTCTTCCTTCATTTTCTCTGCAAGGGAACTTGTATCAAGGTCCTCAGGGCATTAATGGGCTTCAATGTTCCTGAGCAGCCTCAGCTTGGGACCCTCACACCCACATCCATGGGTCTGGGAGCCCTGTTTCAGGTCAGCCTGGGTCCATCAGTCCCTATTGGAGATAGGCTGTACATTCACTAGCCTCCAGCTGCTTTGCAGCTGTCCCTGGGCCTGGCTGTGGCCACTGCTGATCCTGACCCCAGCTCACAAGCAAACTTCTGAGCCCTGCCATCCCAGGGCTATGTCTGACACTGGGTACCCTCACCGGGCTGGATCCTGACTTCCATCCATGGGGTAATATCCCAGCTTGGTCTCTGCGTATCCCTGTCCCCAGGGAGGTGCCCCATGCTGGGGCTGCCCTGCTCCTGGCTGGGGGCTGGGACAGACCCTGGCTGCTGGGCCCTGCCCTACTGGTAGCCTTATCCCCCTTGGCTGCTCTCTCCCTGCCCTGAGGGAGCAGCTGGCCTGTGCTATGCCCTGACAGTTTGACATCCTCAGTTTCTAAAGCCTGACTAAGCTGAGGTGTTCCCTAAGCTGTTTAGTCAGGGCATAGCCGGGCATGCGCAGAAGTAGGATTTTAGTAAACTAGACAATGTTAAATTTTTAAAAGGGTGTTTGTAGAATCCACTTACCATGTGGGTTGGTAGCAAGTGACCCAAAGATAACTGGAAAATAATTTTAGATTAGGTCCCTCAGTTTCTCTTGAACCTTTCTTTAGGTGATTAAGTCCTTGACTGGGTCTAAGTACTAGCGTATTGCTATCTTTCAATTTTACTTTTTATGAAATTTAAAACTCTTGTTGGGGTTAAAGAAAAAAAGTCTGGTAAATGAAGAGAAGCCAAGAATCAGATGTGACAACTGGTTTACCTTTTATCAGATATGACACAATTATCAGAATGTGTATGATGATATTTGAGAAGTGAATTACTTGATTTCCAAGTTTTATGATTTTGACTTTATTATTGCTTAGAACCAGGTATTTAGAAGTGGGAGTTTCAACCATTCTCTGTTGGGCCATGCTGCTGTATAGATTACATGCTCTGAGGCTACAATGCTGTGTCTAAACTGTGAGAAACCTTTAAGTGCTTCACTGTTCTTAGGACTAGGTGCATGACATGCCTGTGACAAGTATGTATTGTGTCATGACCTATGCATGCATCATCCTTCTTGCACCATAGTTTACATGGGAAAAAATGAATGCAAAAGTCAAAAGGATACATGATGAATTTCAACTATTTTCCATTTTGGTACCTGTCTTTCAATAAAAACAGAGTAACACAGAGCCAGACTCCTGGCTTATCTGGGTCAACAAAATCATACCAGATATTAAATGATCAGGAAGTTCTGTGCAGTGAAAAGATAGGGATTGACTCTGTTTAATAGTATATAGTTGTCTTCAATACTGTAATAAGTTTCAGAGGTATTGCTATAACATATAAAACTGGTGTGAGTTAAAGAAGAATTGCACCTGCAAAACAGGCTGCGATAAGACTGTTTCAAGTTTGCTTTAATGAGTTCTGTCTGTATCAATTGTGAGCTCTGATTTGGCATTGCTATCCAATATCTCTCCTCAAAAGCATACGTATTTGAAATAAATTTACACTAGAGTAGGATACACTGTGTTCTTGTCAAGCACTTTATCTCCCAATAAGAAAATAACCCAATAATGAAGTTTAAATGTTCAGCTACTCAAAAAGTGTGACAGTTGAGACAGGGAGGGAAACAATATGATTATTGTTTCATTAGTGCACAACAGAGTGCTGAAAACTGGGATTTGGTCTCTGTATGGGTGCCTGACTGTAATATTTACATATTTTAGAATCATGCTTGTTGGCAACCTATCATCCTAAATAAATGACTGTCCTGAGAGTCAGAACCTTATTTCAATTGCTCCAGCAGGTATTTGGATTAATTATATTGAAGCAAATGAAAGCATTTTAGTTATTCCTTGTCTAATTGAAGTAGGTGTTCCCTAAGAAACAAGCCATAAATACAAAGAAAATCTATTATATGAAAAAGACCAAAAAAGAATCTAAGTTCCGCAAGGGTTTCAGTCTACAGTTGCCCTTCTATACTTTCTGCTTTCACACAATCCTCAAAAAAAAAAAAAAAGGCATTTTATTATTAAATACATCTAGAGGAAAAAGCTTGTAGTTTATGTGCATAAATGCTTATCATAGCATTGTCATAGCATCAACTGCAGGTATGAACTCTTCTCAGCTTGAGGAGGAGAAAAACCACAACCATATTGAAAAATTAACCACCACCTTATAACTTATCTGAATAGAGATATCCTCCTTTCCTTTTTTCAAAATCATATCAGTCAGTGGGGAAAAAAACATGGAATTTAGTGAGCTAGCAAAAGTGCAAACTAGAGCATGTTGACAGAATAATAACCTGCATTTTGTCTTGGTACAGAGTCTTCATACTTCCCTAACAAATCCTTAATGCAAATTATATAAAAACTATTACAGTAAAAAATCTGGAATCTAACATTGTTTTCAGCTGTACAATAACCATTCTGCTTTTCAGAAACTCATAATATTTGTTGAACTGTGACAGAGCTTCAACAAAACTACTCTTTCTGCATATTTTGAGAGAAGAATGAGTACTGTTCACGTCTTTGAAACAACAGATTCATTGCACTTTTACTGAAAAAAGTATCAGAGGGGCAGAGATGCATGACTCTACAGGTTTGTAGGGTAATAACCAGACCTAAGAAGAGGATGGCACTTCAGAAACATTCTGACCTTCATATTTTCTACTCATAAGTGGTTAAAAATACACTGGCATTAACTGCATTAATTGTTGATGCTATGTGTTTCAGACCCCATTCCACATTGGTTCTCGAGTGTAGCACAGGGAGTGCAGGTGCCTACCACAGCATTCTGGGTTCTCTTCCAGGGTCCTGTTGTCTAAAAGTTTCAGCTTCTGTTAGGTCAACAAGTTCCTTTTTGGGTCTGACTCTTTAGTACAGAATGAACCTTTCTGTCTTTAAAACAAAAAGGCATACCCCATTCTTCATACTTATTTCACTCTTCATCAACTTTAGCAACATCTCTGCAATAACTGAAATCACTGGAATTTTTGTCTTCGACTTCAGTGGGAGTGGAAAGATGGTTTTTGTTGCAGTGACATCCAGAATTAAGTAAAACACTTTGCCCTTCAGCCAAATTGTTTCTCTGGGAGATGTCCCAATTAAGCAAATACTCCAATGAAGTGTGTCCCATTTAAATGGAGATGGCAGTACTTCATCCTTCATACAGGGTAAGAGTAACAAAAGCAATACAGAAATAATGTCAAAGAAACTGTTTAGTCTTCTAGATGAATACAATAGTTTTATTCTCTTATTCAGTTACCTTTTATTAGGTTAATTGGTTCAGAACTGAATATGCATTCCTGATAGAAGCTTGCATATTTTCCAGTGTTTCCTGGACTGTAAGACCATGTTATTTGCCCTCTCTGCTAACTCTTTTGTGTTAACTGCCAAGCAGTTATTGATGACTTTTTTGAAGCTGCCATTGCAAGAACTGTAATGAATTGCTCTTTTGCAAGGTCATATGTCAACTCAAAGATCTCCACTTATAAAGACTGTTTAAATCTACCATTAACATACTAGGTTGCCTAAGAATCATGCCCTCTGTGCATTCTTACCCACTGTCCTTTAACTTATGGGCTTTCATTATTGTCAAAAACCATAGGAAAACGCATTTTGAAAAATCAGCCTTGATAACTCCTGGTGATAAATAAAGACGAACAGGTCACAGAAGAAAAGTATGTGGAAACCTCAATTTGCATTATCGACTGCCACTACCTCAGAAGACTCACTTTAAAGTGACCGACAGCTTTTTTTCTGGTAGCAGTATGTAAATGAGGAGAGTATTGAGGTTATGCACTAGTTTCATCTCACACAAAGTCAAATGTCATTGTACCGGATGTCAGGAAGAGCAGACAGGTACAAGTTGTCCTTTTCATCTATATACAGTCCTTGAGGATTTATAATTAAAGTGACTTTAGAGCTTGCCAATGGTACTAGTGTATCTACAAGATTTTCCTTGTGATAGGCTTCACCAACAGGAAAGGTGTTAGATTTGATTATTACTTTATCTAGGGCTTCTCTGATATACTAAATAAACAAAACCAAACAAAAAAGACCTCCCAAAACTTTATGTATCAGAAAGGGTAAATGAAAGCACTTTGAGAAATTGCCAGTATTCTTGCTTCAGCAGTGACTCAAGGAACAAACTATAGAATAATCATGGTAGTATAAAGCCTTTCTATTTTCCCACATAACTGTTGACTACTCTGGAAGAAAAAAAGGATGTCAAGATGAAAGAGGCTGTGGTAGGGAAGTAAACAGAATAAGCAGAATCTTTTTAAGAATGAGAGCAAGGAAGAATGGGCTGTTAGCTTTCTGTTTCGAAAGACTAGCAAACTGTCATTCATATTGGCAGAAGCTGGTTGTTATAATGTTGATCCCACCCCTGGCGGCCTATGTGCAGTAGTCTCTCCTGTGTAACTGAAAAATTTTCCTTTCTTTTTGCTCTCATAAGACAATATGATTCACATGTCTATGAATGATGGATGAAAGAAGAGGGAAGAATGGTGGGAGTATAACAGGAGAAAAGGTGTTTTGGATTGCTGCAAATATCCTGGCTCTTGAGACACTGTAGGACCAAATACTCTAAGTGGACACACTGTCTAGCCACAGGCACACCATTAGAAAATATCATTTCCACACACTAGGAGTCAAAACCATGCATGTTTCTGGCCCTTACAATTCATCATGTCATTCAGACCTGACATACCTCCATCCCGAATTGCCAGAACCTATTCTAGAAGCCAAGCTCTTCATGCCAGCCCTATATCCCCAAAGAACAATTCTCTTCAAAGACTTTTCAACAGAGCTGCCTGGCGGAAGAGGACCTGGGGGTGTTGGTTGACAGCCGCCTGAACATGAGCCAGCAGTGTGCTCAGGTGGCCAAGAAGGCCAATGGCATCCTGGCTTGTATCAGGAATAGTGTGGCCAGCAGGACCAGGGAGGTGATAGTGCCCCTGTACTGGGCACTGGTGAGGCTGCACCTCGAGTACTGTGTTCAGTTTTGGGCCCCTCACTACAAGAAGGACATCAAGGTGCTGGAGCATGTTCAAAGAAGGGCAACGAAGCTGGTGAAGGGTCTAGAGAACAAGTCTTCTGAGGAGCGGCTGAGGGAGCTGGGGTTGTTTAGTCTGGAGAAGAGGAGGCTGAGGGGAGACCTTATTGCTCTCTACAACTACCTGAAAAGAGGTTGTAGTGAGGTGGGGGTTGGTCTCTTCTCCCTAGTAACAAGTGATAGGACGAGAGGAAATGGCCTCAAGCTGCATCAGGGGAAGTTTAGATTGGATATTAGGAAGAATTTCTTCACCGAAAGAGTAGTCAGGCACTGGAACAGGCTGCCCAGGGAAGTGGTTGAGTCTCCATCCCTGGAGGTCTTTAAAAGAAGGGTAGATGTGGTGCTTGAGGACATGGTTTAGTGGTGGACTTGGCAGTGCTAGGTTAACGGTTGGACTCGATGATCTTAAGGGTCTTTTCCAACCTTAATGATTCTATGATTCTATGACCAAGAACATTCAGCCACTAATTTACACTATAACTATACTATGTTGAGCTGAGTAGCTCTTGGGTTTACTTTTTCCCTACCGCTGGACTTTGTCTAACAAGTATATGCTCAATTAATGCACCATAATGGCAGTTGACTTCATTTCTGATCACAGTACACACACATTCATAGGCTAGCTTGTGGACTAACTTATTTATTTCTGTGCACAAAGTGAATGTATTGCAGAGGACCAACCTGATAAAGGTGGGCATTCTTGGCCAAAATGATTGCTTAGACTGGAATGGAAATATCTTCCCAGAAGGAGAGCAACAGTGTGATCTAATAGCAGCCTGCAGCTACTTGAGTTACGTGGATGGTTTGCCCAAGCCCTTTCCAACAGAAGCAGGCAATATAATAAAGAGCAATGGCCAGAAGTTGCAGCATGGAAGGCTCATCTTAGTCACTGGGGAAAACCATTTTCACTAGGAGAGAAATGTAACGTAATAACAGGTTTCCCAGAAGGTTATCCAGAGAGGTTTTATAATCTCTACTCTTGAAGATTTTTCAAGGACACTGCTAGATAAATCTGTGGCTGAACTGATACAGTGTTGGTGACAGTCCTGCTTCTAGTATCAGGCTGGACTAGATGTCTTCCAGAGGTCCCTTCCAATGAATACTTCTATGATTTTGCAAGTGTTGAGGCATAGCTTGGAAAAGAACTCACATCAGGGAACATTCTTAGCTGACAGTTTAGATGCAGCCACTCTAGTTTTGGTGGCCTATTTTGTTTGTATTTTCTTTTCATTTAGAGTTGTTTTTTTTGAGACAAAAAGATGGTTTATCTGTATGTACATGAGTTGGGTCATGCCTTTAGAGTTGGGTTATGCCATGTGTCTTTAGAAACAAAGGATGCTTCCTGTCATATTTGCTTTATTTGCTAATAAAGATGTAACCTGTTGAGGTCTTCATCTTTCCCCTACCTTAAGAGAAGCTTTCTGATGAAGATAGACCACTGTATTTGTTAAGGAAGGACAAAGTCCTTTATAAAGTGGTTCATGCAAAAAGTGTTCTGAGGGAGGTACAACAAATACTGTTATAATAAATGTTTTCATGCATGTGCACTACATGGAACTGTGATGCTCTAGAGATGTCCTAGAACCTGCAATGTAGAGAGAAATGACCATTCCAGCCAAAGGCAGCCTTCAGGTGCCCTACAGTAAAGCATGTTTAGCGTAAATTATAAGATCAAGATTTCTTCTTTTCCACTGCAGTATCTTAACAGTGAAAAAAAAAAATAATTCCATGTCCAATTAATGTCAAGAACAGATATGAATTTTAGGGTTTTAAGTAGCCAAAAGAAAATAGCAGGATTCTCTTTACATAAACAAAATTTCTTAATTGTGATTTATTCTACATACTGTCTATAAATAGAAAGTAAATAGTAAGTTAACATGTAATTGTAAATGTAGTCTCCTGAAATCTCGTAAAGAGCTACACAAGCATGGGCTAACTTTAAGACCTAGGTAGGAAAGCTTCAGAAAATTTGTAGGTGTCACAGCAAATGAAATTGGCCATTTAGTGTCATTTCTCTCCAATGCAGTCTCTCCAGTGAACAGGATGGCACTAAGAGACAAACCACTTTTTCTGATATAAAAAAAACATTTTATTAACCCTTTCAAATTACTAAAGCTCCTAAGATTCATTTCATAAAACTATCAACTTGCATACATTGGCTAAAATCCAATATAAATAATTATAGTTTTCTTAGGTAATTCTTCCCATAATTTCCCTGGATGAAGTATACCTAATTACCTGCTCTAGAATGCAGGACAATGTTGACATGCCTTGTTTTAGAATTCTGATAAGAATAAGAAACCATTGATTTTCTGAGGCAGAATTAAACTTTGTGGTAGCTCAGTTTAAGTATTGTATTTTAGAATTATGCCACAGACTGAAATGCTAGTCAGTTTTGGTCCTATTTTCAGAAAGTATACATCAAAGAAAAGAACTATGGAACTGTCAAAGAATATTAAAAAAACACATACGAGCAGCAAATGCTTCTGAACTTTTGTATTTGGAGTGTTGAAGAAGTTCTATTACAGAGATTATTTCCATTTTTTTTTTTTTAAATAAGCTAACCATCTTGACAACAATTTTGTGAAAAAACAATGGGTTAGCTGACATGAGATTATTTTCATTAAGAACTAAGTAAGTGTATAAATATTTTGTCAACAATGTTTTTTGGAAGATAGATTTTGTCATATTAAGCTGAAGAGATCATAATATTGCTTAAAATATTACAATGGTCATGGCTTAATCGTTAGTTACTAGCTAATACATCTTCAGTGAAGATGGGCCCAGTAAAAAGTTTTAATACTTAAATTGTAGCATTACTTTCATTTACTTTTAAAAGTTAACTTCTAGGGTGGAGTCCTGATCTAGTTGGAGATGTCCCTGCTCATTGCAGGAAGGTTGGACTGGATGACCTTTAAAGGTCCCTTCCAACCCAAACCATTCTATGATTCTAAGTAAACCAGTGGGACACTTACAAAGATCATGAAAGAATTGGACACATCCAAATGAGATCCGCAGCATGCAGAGCAGAAGACCAATACACATTTAGCAAATATGAAGTAAGGAGTGTTGGGATATACATATTGAGAGTAGCCCTGAGAAGAAGGACTTGGGGGTACTGGTGGATGAAAAGCCAGACATGAGCCGACAAGGTGCTCTTGCAGCCCAGAAAGCTAACCGTATGCTGGGCTGCATAAAAAGAAGCGTGACCAGCAGGTTGAGGGAGGTGATTCTGCCCCTCTACTCTGCTCTGGTGAGACCCCACCTGCAGTACTGCGTCCAGCTCTGGGGTCCTCAGCACAGGAAGGACATGGACCTGTTGGAGCGGGTCCAAAGGAGGGCCACAAAAGTGATCAGAGGGGTGGAACACCTCTGCTATGAGGAAAGGCTGAAAGAGCTGGGGTTGTTCAGCCTGGAGAAGAGAAGGCTGCAGCGAGACCTTATTGCGGCCTTTCAATACTCAAAGGGGGCCTACAAGAAAGATGGGAATAGTCTTTTTAGCAAGGCGTGCTGCAACAGGACAAGGGGTAATGTTTTTCAAACTAAAAGAGGATAGAATTAGACTGAACACAAACAAAAATTTTTTCATGATGTGGGTGGTGAAACACTGGAATGGGTTGCTCAGAGAGGTGGTAGATGCCCCCTCCCTGGAAATGTTCAAGGTCAGGTTGGACGGGGGTCTGAGCAACCTGATCTAGTTGAAGATGTCCCTGCCCATTGCAGGGGAGATGAACTAGATAACCTTTAAAGGTCCCTTCCATCCCAAAGCATTCTATGATTCTATAATATCTGGCTGTCCTTGAGGCAGAATTGTTTAACTAGGATGTTAAACAATAAATGTTTCTATTCATGGGGGATCAACAACACATATTGTTTCATCATGGCAGGTCAGAGATAACTACACAGTCAAATAAAAAGGTTCACTTTTTTCAGATGTGGCTAATGGCAATGATGACACCCATATAATGAGAACAGGATTTTCTTGTGTTTCACAATTGCATGTCATCACCACTAGGCTGTGGAACTAGGGTTACTACTGTTTGCTTTTCTCCTGAACTTATGAACCTGAATACTTACTTAGCAACATGGATTTGATTCACACGTACAGACGTCTAACTTTGAGGTGTAAAGATTCTGAGCAACTATAACACTTTCCTTTTTGAAGAGTCCATGGAAAATTCAAAGTTTGAAGATTATGAGCTCATTTGAGCGTAATACATATGTGCAAAACAGGTATTTAGTAGCAGAGTGCCCTTCAAGGTACTAGACTAAAAATAAACCAAAGTTTAGTATTAGGAAGCGTATTTAGATGATAATTAAGATACTATTTTTAATAGTATTAAATTCTGACAGCAATCAACTGGTGGAATAACATAGGAAGAATTGCCTCTCTTGATGGGTAATTTTAAATAAAAAAATGGATGTTTCTCAGTCATGATAAAATTTCAATATATTTTATTCAAACAGGGAACAACTGATAAAGCCTGTAATACATGGGAAAAGACTGGATGTCCGTTAGGGTTACCTGAGGATTTATAGCCTTTGACATCCTCGGAACATTTAATTGAGCACTACTAGATTGTCTGTCTAGCACAGGAAAAAAAGAGATGTCATTTTTTATCGGTTGGCGATCTGAACCAGTGTAGCACTGAAAGTAATTTGAAATTTTGTAATATAGCCAATTAAATGAATGATGGCACTTTTTTCTATTATTATAGAAGGACAAGCAACTTTTACCTGAAATTTGTCATACATGATTTAAGATAAGGAAAGATAATAATAAGAACAAAGGTTGATTTCAAAAGTATTTGAGTGAGAAAAAGTAGTGATAATGAAATGTATACTTTTCTGTCGTAATTTAAAATTCAAAGTGAATTAATGATACAAATAAGAATACTAAGATCTCCGTCACTACAGGACTTGCATTTTCTTGTTCCTTACCATTCAGGAGATCTTGAATGTATTAGATATCCCAATGCTTACAGTTACAAAGGGTCAGGGTTTCACCTGTCCTGTAAGCCTGTGGGACATGAACCATCTCCAGCTCTGAATCTTTATGGCCATGTTAACATACCACTTATCTCACTTCAGAGACCTGACTAGCTGTTGCAAATAGTAAGTCCTGTAAGGTTATATTTACATTAAAAAGTAGTACAGAAATGTAGGAGCATTTTTGTAGAGTAAAACAGTACTATGGACCTGATGTCCATTTTATCTGCCTTTTGGTGAGTTTTACTTCATTTCTAGTCTTGTCTTATGGATTTAGTGTCCATGGTAGTTGGAGTGCACTAGTTGCACTCCAGTAGTCCGTCTTCTCGTTCTGTTTGCTCTGAAAGAAATCCTGCTTTGAATCCTAACCTTTGAAGTAGTTTCTTGCTGTGAACCTGGTAAATGAGGCCAATCAATAAATTCACTTCAAAAATGCATCTAAACCACTAAATGCTAACAAATTAAACACCAATTAATGAAAGCGGAGGTTACAGTTAGTGTTCTAAGTTATACAGCTTTAAGACAAGTACTTGCGAGACTGGAAAATTGAACAGCTGAAGAACTGTCTGCATCTCATCATGTAGGTCTGCAGTGAGTAGGGGTAGGTTTTATTCTAGCTGAGCTACCTATACTAAAAATACATTCTCAATACATTGAATCCTGCTTGAACTGCTTTCCTCTCCTCCGCCAGATAATGTTTATCAGGAGAGCAGTCTTTATAGCTAACAGTTGATACAGCCAGATCCTCAATTGCAAAATGGTGTGAAACAAATACTGCTTCCTGAGACACACAAATGGGTACCTGATTGAAAACATCTTGGGTTAACCTGCAATAACATTTGATTTAAATTCATGTTTTTTTCTGAACAGATGCTGTGTCTTATTCTTGCCAAAGTAACCTGTGTTATCACACATAGCACCAGTTAAATTTACAGAAGTCTATTCCAGTATAGGGTTAACTTTTAATTACAAAATCAGAATTACTCTTTCTACAAGGAATAATAAAGCCCTACAGTTTCTCTTTACTTGGTCCAGTGACTTAACTAGCTTTGAGGGGAATTGCTCCTTTCTGTTGCAGTAAGTCTAGCTCCCCAATGGGGGCTTTGTTTTCCAAGGACAAATCTTGTCTTCCTCTGTGTTTAAGATAGCTTCACAGCATCTCTTACTTACCTGCTTTTATTTTTAACCCAATTAATGCAGTTAAAATAGGGCATTTTGTCTCCCAGAGGGCTTCGTTGACACATGATCCTATTATTTATGTATTTAGTTTAGTACATTCTTCTGAGCCTAAATGGCTTTCTTACCATTCACATTGTCAAAAGTGTCACAGCATTTTATAAATTGAGTATCATAGAGAAAGTATTTATTTCACATATATCTGATAAAGCTAACAGGCTGTGATGTGACATGACACTTTTAGCAGCAGGACAGTCTTTCCATTCACTCCTTCCCTCACTACTACGCTTATCAGTTCCTTAATTTTTTTATTGTGTTTGCTTTAAAGTAAAAAATAAACAAACAAACAAAAAACCTACAACTCAAAACCACACAATCCCCCCCATATCAAACTACAACAAAGTGATTTTTCTGCTTAACTAAATTTTCCACAGACTGCTATGTCTACTCCTTTTCTGAACAACAATTTTTAAAAGTTTTTTTCTGCATTTTTTCCTACCCCCTCTCCAAATCAAGAGAGTTGGCAGCTCTACTGTGATTTGTGCACTGTGACTCAGCTCTGCAAAAAGCAAACTCTGTGGAAAACAAACCAAATTAAAAACATTATCAATATGAAGTATACTGAGTAAAAATATAATTTTTAATTAATCAATAAAAAAGAAAAAAGAAGATAAACTATATAGAAACTGGGTGCGGAAACAGAGGGGTCAAGTCCCATATATAAGGACCATAATTTCTCATTAGTTTAAAAATAATATATAAGTATTAACTGATGTATTCTATCACTTCATTAAAATCTGGTGATGTACTTAAATGAAAACACTTTCTATACTTATGAATATATAAGTAAATATATACTTACTTTTCTTCTCTTTCCAAAACACTCCTATTTCTATTAAGCAGAGTAGAAACAACTGCTCAATGTACTAGATGTAGCAAGTTCTCTAGCTGTTAAACTTTTAATGAAACCAAAGCATGATGATTCCTTAAGATTTCCTGTAGTCACTTATCTTTTGAGTGAATAAAGTGCTATTAATTGTATTTATATGCTGTAAATGAAGTACATCTGATGCTTTTTACTGATGGTTTGCCAGCCAATTTGCATTATAATTAATAAAATCCCAAGGATCTTACATATGGTGGAGAATTAATGTGGTCAATATGCAAATATATATATGAAGTTCTTGCATCTTAGATATTGCATAATCACACTTTAAAAGACAGACAATGAAGAAAACTGTAAAACTTAATTAAAATTAGCATTTCATTAACCTGAATTCTAGTAAATCCAATGTCAATTAGTGTATTCCACACAACAGGTTTGCTTTTATTTGGCTTTGACCATTTAAATTGGGGGTCACCACATGATCAACTTGAAATCACTTTGAAAAACAGGCACACATTTTCCAACAGTTGTGTTTTGCCATAGCGTAACTTGTTCTTTGTTATATAATCTTGTTACATAACTTGTAACACAGGTTTTGCAATAAACTTTCCATCTAAGTCAACGATTCAAATGCATACTTATAGTACCCAAAATGGTGTAGCTTCCAGGCTGTTACATAAGTGCTGCTACATTCAAAATGGATGGTATTGTAAGCTGTTGGATGTCTTAGATAATATTTGCTATGTAAAGGAAAACACTGTTTAAACACTACTTTCCTGTGAAGAAAAGCAATGCTGTGTTACAAAATGTCTGAATTCCATATTTGCTACGAACAGATGTTAACAGGAACAGTCATTATATTAAGCTGCATTAATTAAATATTGACAGAACAACCTTAGTAGATGAATTTATTAAAACAGCGTGGGGTCTGATTAGCAATTAGTAGATTGATGTATTCATGATTATTTGCATGTGACAGCAAACAATCACACTGTAGAGAGAATATTTCCCACTTTATAATGCATGTTATCCTTTCCTACCATTTGAACCAGGAAATTCCCCACTGGATTAGCAAACTGAGTTAATGACTCCCTTAAATTGTTCAAAAATTTGTGGTAATTCTTACGACATTCTGTTACCACTAATTCTGTTAACAAGTTTCCTGACAAAAAAAAAACAAAAAAACAAAAAAACAAACCAACAAATTTGTAATGCAATTAGAGGTAACAGCCCCAAAATGATACATTGGGAAGAACTGAAAACAACATTTTAAGGAGTGCTTTTCCCTCTACAAAGCAGGTAGATAAGTTAGTCAAAGCAAAATAAGATTCCTTTATTATAGGAAGACATTGTTCTCTTAGTATAAGAAAATTAGCACATCCATGAAGTTCCCTTTCTTTTTAATAACTTTAACCTTTCACAAGAAGGTTGAGAGGTTTCTGAATGGTGCTAGCTGTGATTCTAATCAAAATAATTGGATACTAGCTGCTTCATTGATTTAAAGAAGGTAGGTAGTCTTAACATATTGTTTCTTTGAAATAAACTGTTTCTTTCATTTAGAATGTCTCTGGAAGGTGAATAATTATCTACTGTTAGTTTAAATTTATTGTCACGACTTCCAAATGTAATAGATGGAATTATTACAATTAGGTCATAGAAAAGTACAGTATAAGCCTGTGATTATATTGTTAAGCAAAACTTTTAAATACCCTTCTTTATTGCTGTGTACATGCATACATGCAATTATGCTCATATCTTTGTTATCTTCCACAAGTGCCTGTTCAATGGCAAGTAAAGCAGCCAACGCCTACTGGCAATGTGCACGCGAATTGCCAGTCAACAATCTAGTGCTGTCTACTGCAAATCTTCCTATTGTGGCTGATAAAGTTGAAAGAAAGGTTGATGTGATACAGAGTCCTAATCTATGGCTGGTTGCATCTGAAGAGAAAAGTGTGAAGAGTAGAACTGATAGAGGTAAAGTACATCCCTCTTCACAGTGCATTGTTCCTAGTTCCCAAAAATGGTATTTATTTAACTGAAGACGCTGGTCTGTGATGATACTTTTGTAGGACTTCGGATCCAAGAATCTAAATGGTTATAAGCTTGCTTCTAGGACAAGGCAGAGGATCAGTACTTTAAAGTAGTTGATGCTGAAGCCCCTGCAGCTACACTGTATGAAATTCAATAGTTTACTTCAAATCAGTCTGGGTTTATTCTGGTCCCTGACACTGAATGTCCCCGCAATGTACATGGCTCAAATGTAACCAAACAATCAATGAATGCTTGACCCCTATATTCCCTTCGAGTGCAAAGAGCATTCAGTGTCAACTCAGAGAAAAACTTCTGGTTTAGTTTCTACTTAGAGAAAGTTAGCCAGAATACACTAAAACTTCTACTGAACTGAAATGCTGTAAATGGGGACAGCCAGGGGACTTGCTACAAACTTGTGCTATTGCTCCAAACTGAATTGTTAATGTAGTTGCAGGGTTATTAGCACAAACAAGGCACTCTAGAGAAGCTCCTTTCCCATACTCTATTAATCATTGTTCAAAACAGCTACTTCAGGAGGATTTATGAGAGTTGGGAATAACCAAATGTTTCCCTGTACACTACACAGTAGTAGTACAGTGGGATAGTGGAGCTGGGAGACAATTATTCTGTGTCAAGGCCTTGAACAGACCCTTTTTATTTTGAATAGATTTTCTGATTTTTTTTTTTTTTTAATTTTCCTGCTGCTTAAATGTGATGCGAATTGTCAAGTTTGTAGCTTTGATTCATCTTTGCTGAGGTGCCCTTTGGAGAAAACTTTCTGAAACTTGTTCTATGAAAACAAACAAATGAAAAGGTTAGCCATGAAGAGGTCTTTAAACATCATCTTTAAAGCGTGTGTGTCTTCATAGAATCATAGAATAGTTTGGGTTGGAAGGAACCTTTAAAGGACATCTAGTCCTACCCCCCTGCAATGAGCAGGGACATCTTCAACTAGATCAGGTTGCTCAGACCCCCGTCCAACCTGACCTTGAACATTTCCAGGGAGGGGGCATCTACCACCTCTCTGGGCAACCTGTGTTTCACCACCCTCATTGTAAAAAAATTTCTTCCTTATATCTAATCTAAATCTACCCTCTCTTAGTTTAAAGCCATTACCCCTGGTCCTATCACTACATGCCCTGGTAAAAAGTCCCTCTCCAGCTTTCTTGTAGGCCCCCTTCAGGTAGTGGAAGGCTGCTATAAGGTCTGCCTGGAGCCTTCTCTTCTCCAGGCTGAACAACCCCAACTCTCTCAGCCTTTCCTTATAGGAGAGGTGCTCCATTTTTGTGGCCCTCCTCTGGACCTGCTCTAACAGGTCTATGTCTTTCTTATACTCAGAACTCCAGAGCTGGACGCAATACTCCAGGTGGGGGTCTCACTAGAGCAGAATAGAGGGGCAGAATTACCTCCCTTGACCTGCTGGCCATGCTTCTTTTTATGCAGTCCAGGATACATCTGAAAGTGATGGATTCATAAAGGTCAATAAAGTATTTAATAGTTGTGCTAGATGATCCTAAGATTTAGATGATGACCACTGAATGGAACCTAAACATCTGTTTGAAATGTCATAAATAACAAGGACTTCCAAGGCTCGTTTGAGATACAGGAATTCTGAAGAGTCAGTACCTAAAGCTGGCACACCAGATTTAGCCAGAATGGAAACACTGGGGGTAAAAGCAATCTCTAATATGTTCCCAGATGCCTACTTCAGGCTGCTCCAGGGCATCTCCATCTACTTGGGATCTACAACCTAGACAGCCTTTCAAGGACTGGAGAAGAAGTCAATGATTTCTGATAAAATGAAGTGAAAGGAGGAGGCTTTCTGCTTGTATAATATTTTTTGTATACAGGCAGAAGCCATTTCATTTCAGGCTCTTCGCTGCTGAAGTAAATGCAAATCCACTTCTCAAACCCCAGCAGTGCCTGCCTGTCTGCATGGGCAGTGGGATGCTCTCCACTTCTCTTATTTATTTTCTGCCCAGTTAGACAACAATTCAAGACATATTGCTTTTGAAAGCAATTTCAAGGCTAAGCATGCCTCTGTTGCCATAAAGGCCACTTGCTTGCTTTGAGAAGACAGAGACCTGGCATCTGTGCTCCAGTGTCTTAACATTAATCAGTCATTGGGAGGGGACTTGATTACATCTAAATTATACTGAAATCACAAAATAGATACACTTTAGCTAAGTGAACATTAGTGATACATTTTGATTAGCTCTTTGAATGGTAGAGCTATACTGAGACTTAGCTAAAGTTGAACTTAATATTTTTTCTTTAAGTCTCTGTGGCAGAGTCTTTGTTCTATTACATCAGAGCCCAACATCTCATTTCCATCTCTGTCTGAAATGATCTTCTGAAAGTTCTTACTTGATCTGTGAGATTATATTAGTACCTTTAACTGGTCACAAAAGAGCTATGAAGGCCACAGGCATATTAATAAGTCAGCAAAATTTCAAGGGGTGGAGCTCTTGGTTTTCATAATTAAAGGCTGCTGTGTCTTTATTCCTGTACGAGTTTTGAAGTCCACAAGACTAATGAGTATTACATGAAAAAAATGAATTTTGCCTTCAGTCTTGCTTTGCTATTCAATAATTGTGTGAAGGCTGGAATTCTTTGTGTCTCTGAGATTGTCTGAAGCAGTGAGAGAAAATAAGGTAAATTTGGAACTTAGCACCAGTAAATATAGATGTGTAATTTTAGTGGTTCTGACTAGTAGCTCAAACATATGTAAATCTAGCCAGGATTAATCATTATATTCTAGAGGAAACATTCTCTTACAAGTGTATACCAAGAAAACAGATAAGAAGTGACACAGTTTAATTTTAAATTATAATTTTTAAAGGCATAGAATACATAGGCTTTGTCTTAGGAAAAAGTCTAGCACCAGGGACTGGTGCAATAAGTAAATAAATACAATTAAGTGATCCACTGAATATTGATGTAGTTCCCAAAAAAGTATGTAATTTGATTTAGTAAGTTTTCATTGATGACTGTTGTGGTTTTAAAAAAAAAACTTGCAAAATTATAAATTTTAATGGAACATTAATTTAGTTCCTCTCTTAAATATAGTTTAAAGTAATAAATACAATAGAACAATATATGTAGTTTCTAGCTATGCATATGTTCCAACTGTCAGTAAAATTCAGCTTCACTTTTGACTTTATCATCTGCTTTTCAGGGTGTATGTTAACTGTGATCCTACTTATACTGGTTTTACTTAAGCAAACCTCTGACTCACTTAAGTAAGATTTTTGTTAAAGAGCTCAGGATTTTCCCTTAAATCTACCCATTGGTAGAAAGACGTAAGCAAGATCTGCAATTCTTTGTTGGTTTTGGAGATTTTTTTTTTCTTTTTACAACTCAGTAATATGTTAATAGCATGTCATTAAGTCATCTCTCCATCCAGAAAGTCAGTGCATCAATCGTACCAAGGGATTCATGTTCAGAGAATTTCTTTTGACGTTATAGCTTCTCATCTTGAACTGACACTACATACCATTCATCAGTGTCAAAATCTGTATCTGTAGAAACCACACCATCACCTTTTGGAAACGACATATTCTATTTTTATTCATAGGTTAAAGTGCCATTAAAATGCAAAAATCTGCAGAAATTATTCTAAAAATCTGTCAAAGGTTAGAAAAAAATATTTTTCCTATTAAACTATCCCTTACAACTTAACTAAGGAGGCTATTTCTCATACATAAGCATGGAAAACAATGGAAGAAAATTACTATGATCTTCTATTATATTCTGCAAGTGATTTCTGTAGGGTAAAAATATCACCCATCCCATAAAGTCAGTTTTCAGAAGCATGTACCAAAACCTGACATGAACAAGCATGAATAAGCATTGCTGAAATTGTTTAATGTGCACTTACTTGTAACAGAATGAAGGCACATTATGCCATTCCAAAATAGGAATGCAAACTATGAGAATAT
Organism: Nipponia nippon; assembly: GCF_047370975.1. Classification (NCBI taxonomy): domain Eukaryota; kingdom Metazoa; phylum Chordata; class Aves; order Pelecaniformes; family Threskiornithidae; genus Nipponia; species Nipponia nippon. The sequence continues at coordinate 19,024,670 of NW_028262347.1, read as the reverse complement.
AATAAGGTTTGTTTTTTTAAAAAACTTTTTTACCATTTCAGTAGAAAATGGCTGACACACTAAATGTATCTTTTGAATGTTACTGGAGCAGTTATGCCATTGGGTCTGAGATGCAACTTACAGGAACAGTTTAGACAAAGCAGACCTAAGAAGAGAAAGAGCTTTCTGGCAAATTAGTTTGCTAAAGGTGAAAGTGTCAATATTACATACTTTTATAAACTGCTTAGGAACACTGTATCAGATGTGGTCTGCTACATTACAGACTCAAGTTCTTTGATAAAACTCTTAAGTATAGTTAGGAGATTTTTTGTCTCTTAATACTCCATTTGGTGAACTATTCCAGAATTCATCTTGTGTTAGAAATCTGTTTCTGCTTTCTGTCGTAGCTTAATTAACAGACAGTTTATATCCGTTTCTTTTTAGTGCTGATATGATTCTTTGGTGTGATCAGTTCTTCCTCTCTGTTTGTCACCTGCTATATTTATATGGTGAAATCAAAGGTGAAGGTGAAAACCTTCTCTGACTTTATTGAGATAACCTAAGTAACTGAGCTCTCAAATTTCTTCCTGTATGGTTGCTCATGGTTTCAGTCATGTTAGTGGTTTTCCCCTGAAGCTGTTCTAGTTCGAACTCTTTTTCATTGAAGAACAGCGGCCAGAACTGTCCAAACACTTTCCAGACAAGGTTCCACCAAGTGACTTGTACAATGACATGAACACTTTCACAGTTCCACTGGACATGATGTGGCTTAAGTTGCTGTTTAAAACAAAGAACGATAGAAAATCAACATGACACACTTTAACTGCACTAATAAATGGCCCAGTGACTGGAGGCTAAATATGACCCTTAATGGAATTCTTGCCAGACAAATATATTTTCAATATTGATCCCAAGAGATCAATTATAAACTATATACTATTTAGTATCTATCAATGATATGCACAATTTTTAGATAAGACATTCAGAAAATGCCATAATAATGAAAATAACAGGTAAAAGATACAGAATGATATGTTTTATTTAATGACAGAGTCCAAGAAAAACAGAATGTTTCAAAATGGAAGAGTAAAACTGGATATCCAGAACCAGAAAGGTTCAGCCATACATTCAGAATGGGAACGTTATTCTAACAAATAATGAATCTTATATGTGTAATCATTGTATAATAGCTCAAACGACAATCCAGTGAGAGGCAGAGGTTCAAAGGGTTGATAAATGTCTGCTACAGGTACATAAGCCATCTGTGATGCACTTATCTTGTTCAAGAACAATAGCTATTACTAAGGTCCACAGCCTATAAAATGTATAATATAAAAGGGCCACTACTGCTGGAGTAGCTTCTAGGAATTTGACAAATGATATATTAAATATTCTGTTGGAATAAATTTAAAACCAGTTCAGGAAAACTGTAGGAAAAAATTAAAGCCAAGATTTCAAAAAGTAGAAAACTGGTGTTGATACAGTAATATCTAGCTAGAAGAGCTTTTCAGCAGGTAAAAATAGCTACTGGTGCTTACCAGGTATACCACTACACTTGCACAGCTCTTTATTGCTGTCTGGCATTTTATGACATCAAAATTCATTATGTGAAAGAAGATTTCTATTACTGTAATAATTAATTGCAGTGATATGGTAATTCCCATGTTGAAAGCATCTTAGAAGTAATGATTACATACAAGATCTTTGTGGTTTTACTATTTCTGCCAGTAAAATAGTGGCCATCGGAAATGAGATTATAGTAGGGCAGCTCAAACGTAAAAGCTGAACATTTATTTTTATAAATGAAATGTAGCAGAGTCCTAAACATGGTAGGCAATGTGTCAAAACCTGCAAAGGTCAGATGTTGCACAATCCAAAACCAGTATCTTTTAAAATGATAATTAATTTCAGTGTATGCAATCAAATGGAAATTGCAAATTAGTCTTGGAGTAAATTCACCAGAAGAATGTATGTAGGTCAGGAAACACTCAAGCTGTCAAGAAAAACTTCCCCCCTCAGAATTAAATGGAACAGGCAAATATAGCTATACATATTTGAATAACAGCATTATATGTACATTTATACTCTGAAGTTACTGATTGCCGAGTATTAAATTCAATTTTGAATAGAAAGATTGCAAAGCTATTTATGCATTCTTGCATAAATATTATTGAATAATATATTTTAAAAATGTAAAAGAATGTCTGCATTCTTGCTCATTCACCAAACAATGATTTTGGTGGAAATTGTTGTTTGCAATTATCTTAGTGCTCCACCTTGTCTTTAAACCATTGTTCCCAGTGCGGCAATAATGACTCAGCTAATGACTGATTTCAGGTGTACTGAAGTACAAACTGAAGGATTTAAGCAAAACCTATGGAGATTACTGATTGCAATTTTAATTTTTTTTTAATACACAGATTTTTCAGTTTACAAAGTGCAGGTAAATGAGGTGTTTCAAACTCAATGTTTCTTTCACTTATTCATGAAATCTGTACAACATTATCTGAAGACGTTTATAAGTTTGAAAATTAAGCATTAATTGTCCAGACATCAACCAATTATTTTAAAACTCTTACATCAAACTTATCCAGATTTGTTGATTAAAAGATGTCCAGCTTCAATAGTTGCTGTTGAACATGTTCTTAATTACTGCTCTAATGCAAACTAATCCAAAGCCCTTATAATGTTTACATATACATATATATGTATAATCTGTCTTTTCCTCAGCTACAGAACAGAAATATTTATTGAATGGTATTATTATAATTTGTCCTATTTCTATCTGGTAATTAGTCATTATTAAAGATTTATTAAAAATTCTAACTATTCTCTGTAACTCTGCTGGCCATATATTTGTCTGTTTTTCCTTATGAGCTTTCTGCAATTTTTAGCTTATAGTTCACACTAAGTATTATCAGTTTTCTCTTTATTGAATTCTTTATTGTTGCTTTCTCTTTGCCTTTTAGGCAAAGCTGTTTTTTAACGAAGACTGAAGCTTTTGGGGAATCTAGTAAAATCTTTTTAAGCAGCTCCCAAATATTGATTGTATTGTGATGTTTATCTTCTCTCTCAGTGCAACTGGCTTATAATTGTTTTCCACTTTGTGAAATTGGCACCTCTCGAGTATAAAACAGGCATATATTACCGCTTGAGATTTCAGTCTTTTTGCAAATGTAGACAAGTTAAAATCACTTGGAACTAATCAATTACTAGCTTTCAGTTCTGTGATCTGCTCCCCTCTATTTCTTGGAATGAAGTTTGAGGTAAAATTCAAGTCACAGAGTATGTGGATTCTTGATTCTCCTTAGATGTAGCAACTGTTTGATGTGTTTACAAATTACAAAAAACAGCTTTGTACCAGTAACCGCAGGCTTTTAGAGCAAACTGAAGTTCCTCATGAGTTTTTTTTCTGTACGCTATTGAGAGTACTTAATGAGTACATCTATTTCCTAATGGGATGTTGTGGTCTTTAGCACGCACCTTCTTTAGTACAGCTTGAGTTTTATCCATTAGGATACCACTCTGTAAGTATTCAAGAATATTTGGAACTGAGTTTTCAATGAGCTGGCAATAAGGCCTTCCATTTCTTTTGTTTCTCATTTTTCCTGTATAACCTTTCCTAAGAAGGTTGTAATTTGTGACTTTGACATTCTAATCATGTGATTCTACCTACTACATTTCAGCGATACCAACAAGATTGAATTTATGCTCATAAATGAGCAATTTATGAGCTCAAATTCTCCCTGTTTAGAAACCAGTCTCTTGGCAGACATATATAGGATATTAAATACTGTATTCTTTTGATGTATAATAGTGATTTAGTGAATTTTCTTGACATCTTGATTCGATGCTAAATGAGGGATTATTTTTTCTCTTTCTCCTTTTGTTGCTAGTTTAATGCCATGTTGACTCAATCAACCAGTGGTCCCCTAGAAGATTTTTTCCCCCTTTCACTGCAATAAAGCCTATTCAAAATTAAATGCTTCTCTCTTAAAATAAGCAAAAGCTTTCTATCTTAGTCTATTCACTGATAGATGTTTGCTATCAGAATCTTCACTTCCAGGAGAAAAAAAGATTTCTGAGAAGATACCTGGGACACTGTGTTCCCAAGTGAAGAGGAAAACTCATAAGTTCATTTCAAATTGATTTCTCATGCTTGTATCTGTAGAGAAGAGAAGTCCTTACTGCATCCTCTTGTGTTCCTTCATGGTATTATAAAGAGCTAAAGACAGGATGTAGCTTGTTTACAGCAAAAGTGGAACATTTTGAAGGTTTCCGTGATCAGCTCCAGATATTAAATAACAGAAATGTAAGATGAATTTATCCTCTGCTCCCTTGATCACAATTTCAGTTTAGAGCAGAGTTGCCAGCAAAGATGGAGACATTTATTATCTGTTCTGGGATCACTTGTATTGTGCAGAAGCAGTCTCAGTGATATTCATTACTTAGTCTGTAACTATCAAGGACTTTGTTGTTTACATGTACATGTTGGATGTGAGTCAATATAATCAGCCTAGTTATTACTGAAATCCAGAGTACATTCTTCTCAAGCCATTACTTTTTACCTTTGGATCAATATCAAGTTCTATAGGACTAAATCCAGGAAGCTGCATGACCCCCTATACTAATAGTGCCGAAAGACGAGCAGGCGGGGAAGAAGACCAGCCTGGCTGAACAGAGAGCTTTGGCTGGAACTCAGGAAAAAAAGGAGAGCTTACCACCTTTGGAAGAAGGGGCAGGTGACTCAGGAGGACTACAAGGATGTTGTGAGGTTATGCAGGGAGAAGATTAGAAAGGCAAAGGCCCAGCAAGAACTTAAACTGGCCACTGCCGTTAAAGATAACAAAAAATGTTTTTACAAATGTATCAGTGACAAAAGGAGGGCCAAGGAGAATCTCCCTCCTTTGTTGGATGCAGAGGGAAACATTGCCACAAAGGATGAGGAGAAGGCTGAGGTACTTAATGCCTTCTTTGCCTCAGTCTTTAATAGTCAGACTGGTCATCCTTCGGGTTTTCAGGCCCCTGAGATGGGAGATAGAGATAGGATGCAGAATGAAGTCCCAGTTATCGAAGAGGTGACAGTCACCGACCTGTCCCTCCACCTGGATGCCCACAAGTCTATGGGGCCAGATGGGATCCACCCGAGGATACTGAGGGAGCAGGCAGAGGAGCTGGCCAAGCCACCCTCCATCATTTATCAGCAGTCCTGGTCAACTGGGGAGGTGCCAGATGACTGGAAGCTAGCAAATGTGACGCCCGTCTACAAGAAGGGTCAGAAGGAGGATCCGGGGAACTACAGGCCTGTCAGCCTGACCTCGGTGGCAGGGAAGGTCATGGAGCAGATCATCTTGAGTCCCATTACACAGCACGTGTGGGACAATCAGGGGATCAGGCCCAGCCAGCATGGGTTTATGAAAGGGAGGTCCTGCTTCACTGACCTGGTCTCCTTCTATGACAAGGTGACCCGCTTAGTGGATGAGGAAAAGGCTGTGGATGTTGTCTACCTGGACTTTAGTAAGGCCTTTGACACTGTCTCCCACAGCATTCTCCTGGAGAAGGTGGCTGCTCATGGCTTGGATAAGTGCACTCTCTGCTGGGTTAAAAACTGGCTGGAGGGCCGAGCCCAGAGAGTGGTGGTGAATGGAGTCAAATCCAGTTGGCGGCCAGTCACGAGTGGTGTTCCCCAGGGCTCAGTGTTAGGGCTGGTCCTGTTTCGTATCTTTATTGATGATCTTGATGAGGGGATTGAGTGCATCCTCATAAGTTTGCAGATGACATCAAGTTGGGTGGAAGTGTTGATCTGCCTGAAGGTAGGAAGGCTCTACAGAGGGACCTGGACAGGCTGGATCAATGGGCTGAGGCCACCTGTATGAGTTTCAACAAGGCTAAGTGCCGAGTCCTGCACTTGGGTCACAACAACCCCATGCAATGCTACAGGCTTCAGGAGGAGTGGCTGGAGAGCTGCCTGGTAGAAAAGGACCTGGGGGTGTTGGTTGACAGCCGCCTGAACATGAGTCAGCAGTGTGCTCAGGTGGCCAAGAGGGCCAACGGCATCCTGGCTTGTATCAGCAATAGTGTGGCCAACAGGACTAGGGAGGTGATAGTGCCCTTGTACTCGTTACTGGTGAGGCCGCACCTCGAGTACTGTGTTCAGTTTTGGGCCCCTCACTACAAGAAGGACATCAAGGTGCTGGAGCGTGTCCAGAGGAGGGCAACGAAGTTGGTGAAGGGTCTAGAGCACAAGTCTTACGAGGAGCGGCTGAGGGAGCTGGGATTGTTTAGTCTGGAGAAGAGGAGGCTGAGGGGAGACCTTTCAGGTAGTTGTAGAGAGCAATAAGTGAGGTGGGGGTTGGTCTCTTCTCCCTAGTAACAAGCAATAGGATGAGAGGAAATGGCCTCAAGCTGCGCCAGGGGAAGTTTAGATTGGATATTAGGAAGAATTTCTTCACCGAAAGAGTAGTCAGGCACTGGAACAGGCTGCCCAGGGAAGTGGTTGAGTCTCCATCCCTGGAGGTCTTTACAAGAAGGGTAGACGTGGTGCTCGAGGACATGGTTTAGTGGTGGACTTGGCAGTGCTAGGTTAATGGTTGGACTCGATGATCTTAAGGGTCTTTTCCAACCTTAACGATTCTATGATTCTAATCTGTGGGAGCACCACTGTGAGTCTGAAAAGACATACCTTTATAGAACTTTCTGAGTGATGTGCAGCTTTGAAAAATTATGATGCTTCCGTGAAATTCTTTCGCTTAAGAGGAAGAGATCTGTTTTCACTTTCTGTTCTGTTTATGCTATATGTATTTCTAATACCTCAAAACTGAGTGAATCAGAGACTTGGTGTTGTAGCTGTATGGAGCTTTTCACATTTTTTTTTCTTTTCTTTTTTTTTAATTTTTTCCTTTTATATTTTCCTCTGGGCTTTCCTCCCATATCTCCTGAGAAGTTAGAGAACTGAAACGTTAGTTCAAGATCTCCTTCTGGGTAAATCTCCTTGATTTACTTTGATATCAAATGATAAAATCTTAGGTCCAACACATAAATGAACACAGGCACCTTATTTCAAACTGCTATCTGAAAACTCCATTCCAGATTCTAAGGCAGAATATAACTAAAATTCTGCAGGCATTGCTCATTTTTTACTTTATGTTTCTGTAAGTGTACAAAGTCACAACTTTTTCACATCCACAACTAACCTGATATTGAATATCCTGAGGAGCCCTACACTCCGTTCATGCCCAAGATACTAAATTCTTCCCCAGTCTCCCAAAGGGCTTGTTACACATAGAATACTGTGCAAACACCTAAACCACCCATATAGGTTTGTAGTACACTTCAAATGTGGGAGATCCTCCCTCTAAAAACATAACCATAGGAATTATTTTATTATAGATTACACCCCCTCTTATGGAAAGGTCTGTTTGTTAGAGCATTCATGGGTGTGATGCCCAGAGTCAGTAGGTTCCTTTTCCTGAAGGAGACTTATTTCCCACTGACTGGGAAGAAACCCTTTCCAGAAAAAAACTACAGACTTTTCCTGGAAAAGTGAATACTGTCCATTCTGTCAAGTCTCTACCATCAAACAGGAGAAAAAAGAAGCATTGGCAAAAACACTAAATCAAGAAGTGCTTTAGGGTGCTGTGATAGTCAGGTGGCTGAAGATATGACCCACTTCAGAGACCAAATTTAAGAATTTCTTTTCCTAATTATCTCTATTTAGTTACCTTTATTTAGCAACATCTTGAGTGCGCTGATTTCAGATATCTCTCAGCTTAGGCTATTGATCACTTGGGATACCATCCTAATTTAACTTTCCATGAAAACTATGGGGAATCTGAGAAAATAACATAAACTTTTGGATCTCATTAAGGTGTTACAATGCCTACATCTTCTATTAAATCCAACACTTAGAAGTCAGCACTGCTATTAACTGTGTTTTGAAGGCCTCTCAGATTGTAAAAAGACTAATGTATGCCAAGTTGAAAGAGAGGGTCTTAGGTTTGAAGAAAACTCAAATGAAAATAGAATTATATTGTTCCAAAAGAGCTAGGTTTGAGTTGCATTATTTTCTCTACTTGATTTCTGTCGCACCGTTTAAGCTGTTTAAGCCAACACATTACTTTATTTACAATGCATTGCTACAATATTTATCATTCTAATCAAATCTGCAGCTGGTTTTCTTAACTGGAGATTCAGTACTGGCTCCTTCATAAACAGCACTGAATCTTCTTAAATTTAAATATAGTGCTCAAGACAATATGCTCATCAAAAAAAAAAAAAAGTCCATTCTGTTTCCATTTTAAGGGATGTCTTTGCTGCATGTTAATGTTGAGTTCTGTAATGTTTTCCCTTGAAATATCATATAGACTGTATTTTGCTAGAAAATATGTCATAATGTTTTCTGATATTTTTAGATGAGCTAAAGTGTATATCTGTTCTTAATCTATTCCCTTTGCTGAGGCAATGTACATCCTCAGCAGCATATTTAACCAAATGGATTTTTTTCCTTAGCAGATCAAACTGAGTTCTGCTGCAGGCACAGAACTTCCTATTTAAATGACAAATGTCTCTGCTTGCAGATTTGAAAACTCACTTATTGACTCTTTCATCTTGTGTAAACAAATAATCAGCCCATCACCACTATGGTGGGGAAAGTGGAAGAATAAAAGGGAAAAGGAATTTTTGGGAGTACTGCCAAATATTGCATTACTTGGAATGAAAAATGACTTGTTTGCTGTTAATGTTGCCATTATACACAGATAGTAGACAGCAATGCTAAGAAAGAACAAAGAAAAATCTACAAAGACTCTGTAATACCAAATATTTCTTCACACTTAGAAGGCAGTGAGATTTTACTTTTTTATCAAATGACAGCAGAGAAGTCCCGATTTTTAACAACATATTTTAAGCTGCTTTCCCAATTAAATTCTGAAAGATGTTTATTTAAGAAATGTTCAGTTTGGTCTTCAAGTGTCCAAAGAGTTTAAATACATAGAAAAATGATGTCTGAGTTGTCTTTTTTCATATAACAGTGCTTTGAAATGTGTTATTGCTGAACCACATTTACAGGGTAAATAAAAGCAGTGGAATTGCTCAAAGGTGCTAATCAGTGTATGTAAAAGTAATCCTGGAGTGATATAGGTCCATAAGGAAGAAAACATATACTGCAGGTTTTAGGCGTAATCTGAAGCTTCTATAGTTACAAAAATCAACTGCCTATACTGAAGAAAAAACATTTCTGTTAGATCCATGGAACTGCATTGGTAAATGTTGCTTTGGGATCTGGACAAGTAAGATGCTGCTTCTGAAAGTAGGGTTTGTTCTGTTTTTGCAAATGTTTTATGGCTCCCCTAAATTAAAAAAGAAACTTCATGAAAGCAGATGGAAGTTACATGTTACACCAAAGTCTCTGAGATCCAGATTCAGTGAAATTGCTGTGTTCTAAATTTGGCTATTCCAGCTGCAGTCAGAGTTGCTCAAAACAGTAAAGACGCACAGATTTGCTGTTACAGATGAGCTTTGCTCCCATCTAAGAATAAAATCTGTGTTCTTTAGAATTAACATTTACATTTACAAATGTAAAGTTTTACAAATTTAAGTCTCCTTTCACAACTAGACTGTATTGCAATGGAGAGATGTAGGATAATAGAATGGATGTTTGTCATAAAATAACTAAATTTTGGAGAATCTAAGTCATTGCTATGAAGTAGTTTATTTATAATGCACAGGAAAAAAAACCTGAAGAAATTAAACAATATCTTTGCTGTGAATCTTACAGTAAATAACAAGTTTGCAAGCTAGGAGGCAGCAATTTGTTAATTTTATATACTATTGATCTATCTGTATTTGAGATTTCTTTTTTTTTCTGCGTATGAATCACTTAGGCTAAGTCACCTGCATTTTTAAACATTAAGGAAACCCCCAAACTCGTACTGGATGAAAGCAGTATCAAACACATTGTTAACTCACACTGCAAAAAGTTTACAGCAAGATGAAAAATGAACATTTCTCAATCTATGTGGAGGATAAAAATGTATATATATATACAAGACCTGCAAGGACGTATCTATAGAGTGGTAAATGAATGCTGTCAGAATACTCTGTGTTACTCTTTTTGAATATCTCCATTTAAATGTACATTTTGAGTTTGTCTTCCTCACTAGATAGGTTACTTATTACAGTAAGTGATGGAATAACCTTAAACAGACATTTGTGACAGGGATATTTTACTTCTAGTTGAAAAAAAGCTTCACCTATTCCCCTTAATAACTTTTCTGTTCATTAAAGAAACCTCTTAAATCCTCAATGTTAATTACCTTTTGCACTTTCTTTCTTGAGTCTAACAGCGATTTTGCTGCCTATTTACAAATCTATTAGTATTCCTACTGGAAGTCTGTGTGGACTGATACAGGGAATAAGATGGGATAAGAAAAATAGGGAAAAGTTATTTATTTACTTATTATAATTAAAAAGAAATGTAACTTCATAGCAAATGAAATCCACTGAATAAAGTCATGCTGTGTCTTTAAAAGGTCTCAAATAATGTTGTACTTGCCCCTTCAGTATCAACAGGGATTTTATCCCTCTTTCAGTGACAGATGAATAAGTTAATTCAAAGGAAAAGCAAATAAAATAAATTAATGATAAAAAATAACCCGGGGGGCAACTTTTTCTGTCAGATGTACTGATATAAAATCAATGTTATCTAATTAGCTTCTTTCTCTACACCGTATTTATCTTGGAATAGAGTAATATTTAGCCCATAAGACCTGTTACAGCAATATAGCTCAATTGATTGAAATGGGAATGATCTATCATGCTAGCATAAGTTAGATCTGGAACATAATCTTTGTTTTCAGTCTTCTGTAGATACTTCTTACAAAGCTAGAGAGGCTAGAAAGTAAGTTATTTTGGTGTGTTTTGTAGTCTCTGCAGAAAGCCACAGTTAAACTAACCCAGAGAGTATTACATATACAGTCACCAACAATCATTATTACCATACCAGGGAGACACCACCTCAGTTTAAAATTAATTCATTATTTATAAAATTGTTAGCTTGCTTTCTTATGTTGACTGGGTGAAGAAGCTAATCAAAATCTCACAACTTTTGCTATCACTCAAGGACTCCTGGATAGAAAGTAATCTGTAGCTTGGGAATGCTGGAAGCCAAAAGTTGGACAGTTTACATAATGATTGACAGCTCAGGTATACTATGTCACTAAGGCTGGAACTTATCTCCCTCTGCTATAGCTGAATCACATGGGACATTATATATCACAGGCCAAATGTTCAGTTTATTCAGGCAACCAGCCCACTAATGAGGAAGTTCAAATAAGTAAAAGCAGCAGCTAACTTCAGCAAACATTTTGCTTCAAGAGGACCTTCAACATCATGTGCCTCTAATGGCTGTGAGTACATTTTAATCAGGAAAGCTGTCCCGATAAATCTCAGTTAAATGACTTGTATGATTGAGGACTACTCATGCAAGTATCTACGAGGTTCCAAAGCATGGGGTGGAATTTGAAGTGTAGAATAAATAAATGCATCTTCTTGACTAACTGTCCAGTATTAGTATTCTAACAGTTTGTGCTTGATCTTGCTTTTAAATAAATAAAATTTAAACTTGGAGACGGAATTTTAATTTTAAATCCTGGACTACTCAGTCCGTCAGTCATGGGGTACAATTTGCATATTATATGCCTGCTTCAATAAGCTGTGTATTAGTCAGGCTAATTTTCCGTGGGCATTTTGGTCATCAGGAAGAATGGCAAGCTGCAGTGAAAACAGAAAGGAAGAGATAGTGGAAAGTGAAGGTTTTTGTTTACCGTTTCCTTCACTGCATAACTGAAAGCGTTATGTATGAATAAAAAATACCCAATATATCCAGACTCTGAAAGTCTGTGGTGTTGTATAGTAATCCATGTAGTAGAATGGAAATTTTGTGTGAGATTTTAAAAACAGTTAAAGTGTAAAAGCATCCCAAAAGGACCGACATTCAAAAAGAATTATGTGCCTAACTCCCCTACACTATTTTGCAAATAATTTGCTTTAAGGTAGATAATTAGCTTGGAATCATATTGAGAATTTAAGTCACAGTTTCCTTAGTAGGAATCTGCAATGAAAAGGGTAGACTGAGAAGGCTGCAAAAGATATTTGTGGATCAAAATGTTACTGATATCACTACTATATATTTTTAACCAGAGTTTAGAGAAATTACTTCATATCATGTGTTAAATGCGTTTCACGATTATTTATTACTCCAACATGCTGGCAGTAGTATTAACAATATTATAATATTGGTATAAACCCTCTTAATGTATCTTCTGTCATGATAAGCTTGATATGTCTAGGTATACAATCAATCTAAAATACAGAAATTAAATAATTGATACAGTGTGTGGGGATCACAGAATGTTACAGAGGGTATTGTTGCACTTTGATGATAGAAAAGAAATATTGGAAAACCTCTGAATGGTAGATCAGTAGTCATAATATACAACTGAAATTCAGGCCACGATAGGATGGTTGCCCTACATTAATTACCCAATCCCAAAGGGACAAGAAAAGGACAACTAGTCCATCTTTCTGAAAACACCATCAAGACAGAACCTTTAAGAAAGGTTTCTCTCTAAGAACGCTGAAGATCTGTAAGCAGAAGAATCGCTCTTTGGTAGATACTGCTGAATATTAGAAACATTAAGCTCTTTGTTGCTAACAATTCCAAAGAAGAGTTTATCTATAATCAACAGCCAGGTCACTGCTGCATTTTTCTCTGATTAATTTTTTAGTATTATTTATTACTCCGTTTTAACCAAAGTGCTTACGGCTCCTTTATTTGCTTATTTGTATGTTTATTTATTAAAATCCTTGAGTGTCTTTTCTCTCAGAAAAAATATATTTAATAGCATGCTTTTTGAACGCACAATTGTTTATGTCCTGAAGAACTCGGAAGCTGAGTGTGATTATTTCCAAAGGAAGCCTTTAAGCATATAATTATCACCCATTGCTGCGAGCTCACCAGGTACATTTAATTTTTTTTTTTTTTCTAAATACATGGTAAGTGAAGCACTGACACTTCTTTTGTTACCTGAGTATTTGTTTTTCTATTGTCAGTTCTATCAATGGTCAAGTCATGTTAGTATGACTGGCAGCATTACAGTTAGAGGTAGTTTTTTCCTGAGTGCTGATATTGTGCTTCCTGAGTCTCAATGTCTTCCACACAGATGTGTTACTTGTTACCTGGTGTCCCATTCTTTCCCTTTTCTTTCCTTTCTGCCTCTTTGACTGTCTGTCTTTGGAGTTCTTTCAACAACATGTATCACCATGATGTCCATGACCTTTATAAACATTAATGAATTTTTGTTTACTGTAAGACTCCTGAGCGTAGTGAGTCAGGTAATGTCATACTGGTAGCCACAAAAGGGATGGAAGGAGGAAAAGAGGTTATGTATATCCTGAAGATGCCCCACTGAAGCTGGGACAGATTGAAATTCCAGTGTGATGAATGTTCCTTATGTTTGTATATGCTTGGAGTTCATGTCCATGTGTTGAACAGCTGAGGGTTTTAAAAAACCTCATTTTCTTGACCGACCCTGGTTTGGTTTTGTTTGTTTGGTTGTTTTCCAGGAGCTTATTACAGATTCCCTTTTCCTTATTTTTAACCAAAAATATCCTAACTAATCATTTAGCAACACAAACAATTTACTGTGTTGGGTAGCAGTTCTCACAGCTCTGCATAAGACTTGTGAGATTCAGAACAGGTGTTTTCTTTACATACCTTTCCTTTTATTTCTGATGATTTTTCCAACAAAAATATGAATTGCTTCCAAAATAAGACTCTCATATTTTGTTTTCTGGCTGCAAAGGAAAACTTTAAAGACATGCCCTGAAAACAAAGATGTAAATTTTTTTGAAATGTTAGATTTATAGTCTGCATATAGGAAAGTTTTTTTTGTTTGTTTTTCTGTGCTTTTAAGTCTCAGGTGGGAGTAAAGGGACACAAATCTTCTGGAGGAGGATTGAAGGCAACACACAGAGAAAAAGCACAGATTATATTGCAGTGTTATTGTTTCCTGCCCTTCTCTGATTGCTTTGAGGGAGCTAGAGGCTTGAATTCTACAGTCCTAGGTAAATCTCATATTATGTTCTCAGCATAATATTAGATCTCCTGTCAGTTACTAACATTCACCCAGAAGGGGTTAGCAGTATGTATAGGTTGCGAGAACAGATTAGGAGTATGAGAGCTACCACTATTTGTGAGCCAATGAAATGTAATAGTTCTGTACACATTTTATGAATCTTCTTTGTGTTTAATTTTTTTTAATACAGTTATGTTCTTAAATTTTAGGACATTGCCACTTGTGGCAATAGGCTTGACCAAACAAACTTGAATAACAGAGAATGACATCCTTTAGGATGCCCTGGCATATTAGCATAGTTTTCCTGCTTGTAAAATGATATGTTCTGATGTCCAGAAGCCGCTAACTTTCTTCAGAGTATCACGTTTTGCTGTATAAGCTAATTATAGCCATTTGTTTACATATTGGTGGATTAATTTTAGGGAACAAATGTTGCATAACAGGAAAATAAAATGGCACATATCTTAAAATACTAACATTTAATTGAATAGAGGGCTCAGATGATTTTGAGAAACATCTAATCTGGGTTAGTAAGTGTTGTGTTTTTAGAGAAATGGGAGATATGGTCAAGCTACCAGTGGATTTCACATGTTATTAGGAGACATGATCAGGTACTTCTTCTCTAATTCCTCTTTGTGTTGGTTTTGGAAGTAAACATTATTTTCTTAACCTGTCAGATGCAACTGACCCTTACTTCAACTGATATAACCCTCTCACCTGTCTGTTTTTAACTTACATGGAAACACTGTGCAGCAATATCCATCATAAGACCAGAAAGAGAGATTAGTGACAGAAAGTGTTTTATTGTATCCTGTTCCCAGGATTCAGACTGTTCGAAATCACAAGTATAGGTACCATCCCTGCCCACCTGAAATTTAATGGGATACTGGATTAATAGGAAATGCAGGAGGAAGAGAAAGAAGAGGAACAATAAATAAACCTAATAAAGTCCCCACTAAGGGATACTGCTTGGAAGCATTTCTATGTACTTTCTGCATGTTGTGTTGCCCAGACTGGTGCAAAATTTCCTGCATGATGATCCTCCACAAGAAAATGCTATTCCAAGGCTCACAGAAACAGGTAAACATAGGCTAGAAAGTTATAAAGGGTAAGAGCTTCTCCTGAATTTGCCTTAAACACACACCTCAAGATAGCTCTGTTCATTGGGGGAGCAGAGTGAAGAACACTATTTTGGCTAGAAGTATTTGCACTGTACCAAAAAGAGACAACCAGCAGCCAGCTTAGTTCAGGCTTAGGGACTTGCTCATGCAGCAAGAATGATTCAGTCCTGTGTCAAAGCCAAACCACTAAGGTCAGCAGCTACTAAAGTGGAAGAGAGTGTAGAACATCTCCAGTCAGCAAGCAAGCATTCAGAATTAATACCTTAAAGTTCGGTGCATTATAAAATTACTAGGTGTGTGTTCCCTTGACTTTTCTTCAGTATTCTGTTTCAATGATGATAGGTACATTTTTCAAAATTCATATAATATGCTTCTTTTTTAGCTTCTAAGCTTTGAATATCCTTTCATCATTATTGGCAGCATTATAGGAAAAGCTCTTAAACAGGTATGGCACTGTATTTATAAAAACATGCAAAGTCATGAGTTTAGGCATGTTCAAATATATATTTGAAAGATTATTTCTTTCATACAACAGTAACAATTTTGCTCTGCATTTTAAATGTTGTGATCCTAGTTTCAGAGATATGCTGCATATCTTAAAAAAAAATTCCACAAATTCCTAAGATGCCTGTCAAAAATAGATTCAGTAACATAAGAGAAGGAAACTTTCCAACTGGTTTCTCCAGAAATTCCTTTTATGTTTGATTGATATGATCTCTGAAGGAGTAAAGGGATGAGAAAGAGCCACACTAGTAGTTGGGATAACTTAAGAGTTGTTTGAGGAATATCTTACTCCCTGTTAGAATGCGACGATACAGATAATGCTCTATATCTTATCTCTTAAACTGCTGTTGTGGCATCAACAGCAAAGACTAAATTGTTATTTGATGAGATTGAATTGCAGGAATTTTGTGTGCATGAACATTGCAGATATTCTTTCTTCCAGGACATACTGAAGGAATCTGAAATCCCAGAATTTCCAAGGACAGAAGTCCTTTTTCCTGTCCTCCAAAAAACACAAATATCATCGTTTTTGAGATATGCAGCGTTTAAATTAGAACAAATTATAGACCACTGAATACAAATGTTGCACTACACAGAACAGTAAACTATTTCAATATTCAGTGATGGTAAGGAAATGGAAAAGTGTGCCATCACTGTTCACATCTATGGTAAATGATCTGATAAACCATAGGTTAGCCTCGAGAGATCTATTAGTCATTAACAAAGATCAACTATTTAAACAGACTTTTTTTTTTCCCCCCTGAGAACTAACTTTTCATTAATTATTTCATTCTTTTTTAACATATATTTTTTTTGTATTTTAATATATCCTAGTAATGAATTATGTGTGTACTCATGAGTAAATTATTTTCTAGAAAACTGTTTTCTGAGAAAAGTATGACAAATTCATCTGATAAGTGACAAAATTTTTTAGACAACTACAGGTATCTAGTTTAAAGAACATGAAATTAAAATATGCTATATTAAGGTCAGCCTATACTAAGTTTTTCCATAGAGAAAAACATATACACTGATGAAAGCTATTAATGAACCAGCTCAAAGTTTTCTGTGATGAAAACTATGTTTTAAAAGTCATTGTCTCTAAGACAATACGTCCACTTTCTTCTTCCAGTCAAATGTACTATCATGTTTTTTATTTCTGGATAAATAAGATACCCATGAAACTCTTTGAAAGAAAAAAAAAAATCTGTAAAGAGAAACTCTTGTAATATAACTAAGAAGAAAAAGGAAATCCAACAATCATGATTATATATACTCTCAGTAGATCACAAGCCACATTTTGAGAAGCAATGATATTACAAAGAATATGGTTAATATTAAAAAAAAAGTACTTGGTTTAAACCTGGAAATATTTAATAGCTATACTACATTTTCGACCTCTATCTTCCAACTAAAACAAAAAGTATAATGCAACTACACAGTTGCATGTGAAAATGGAAAAGAATTTTTTTTTTTTAATTATTTTGTGAGCAGACTGTCCACAGTAATTTATGAACACTGTGGTTTATAACTGCTTCTTAACCTTCCTCAGTGTGCTATTGAAAGGCAGGAATAAAATTATTTTTAGAACTTTTTTTTTTTTTTTTAACTGAACCTTAACTATGTAAATGTTAATATAAAGCTTATAGCTTAAGACTCAGAGGGCCCAGAGGTAATATGAATGGATAGATACACTACTTGGTATGTATAGACTCTTCTACCTACTTTAAAAAAAAAAAAGCCGCAACATTATTTCATACAGAGGAAATGAATATTTTCAGCTCAAGATGAGAGACATGCAGAACCTATCAGTTTATGTTCACTGGCACTTCACATGACTTTTATTACTCTTACCTGCGTGGACTCCATTTGTATCTCTTTCCTCATATTTCACTTTATATTTAGGACATAATCAAAGAAAAATATAGTGGAACCCATAGAGGTGGATCCTCCACCCTGATGAGTTGAATTTATGCTAGTGTAATTTTATAGACTTTGTTATGGCAGCACAGGGAGTCAGGTTCACTGAGTTCTGTTTGGTTTCCGTTAGAAACCATAAATCTTTTTCCAGTGCTAGAAAATCAGCCCAGGTATCTCCACATTCAGTTCCAATTCACTATCACATTTGCAAGTCAGAAAAGCTCTCTGAAATGAATGATGAATGAATCATTTTCTGTCAATCACATGATAAGCTAGCTGTGAAAGCCCAATATGTATGTATTTATATCTCAGACCTTCACAGCTAACTTCCATAAAATGTAAGAAAAATAAAGAACCGACAGATTGTTGATAACGTATGTGACAACCAAAGGAGCGAAATTATTATAAAATGTTTTTATTTAAAAAAAAAAAAAATCAAGCTAGTTAACAGGGTAATCATAGTCCTAGCTTCAATACTGCAGAAGCGTTTTTCTGTAGAGCCCCAGTGATTTCACAGCAGAGTGGGTACAGTTGTGGGAACAGAGCTCTGCTCCTGCATGTAACCTTCATCTCAGGAGTTCAGCTCTTTGTGTTCCAGAATCCATTTTCTTAAAGCATGGTCACATATCCTTTGCTCAGTTTTATTGGGAAAACCGTTTATTGGGGAAAAAAAAGATAAGAGTACATAAGCCATGCAATATAAGAAAAATAAAAACAGAAGTGCAATTGCTAAGCAGGGAATTGTTAGCAGATGAAGGATTCACAAGGAAAATACTAGCATGAGAAGATACAAATCCCTAAGAAAAGCAGTGAATCAGAAAAGAGCAAATCAGCAACATGAAGGATCAACCCACTCCAAGGAGCAATGGAAATCAACCCTTCCTATCCCAACTGACAACTGCCTGGCCAGCTCAGACTCATCACCTATCCCACTGGGTAAGGCAAGCTTATTAATGCCTCACCTACTGGTATACTTAAGTCCCAGCTAGCTACTGTGTTAACTAACAAATAACTTCTACGTACTCTTGAGCTGTTTAGGTCCTGCTTGCAGAATCTCTTTGCAAATAGCAGAAGATCCAGTAACTAAAATGACCTGTGAGGGTGGGCCATGAGGGGCTAAGAATTCCCCTGAGTTTGCGTTCCCTAGGGAAAGGGTGAGCAAGGGAGAAGGATGTGAACAAATTTATTTCCTGTTTTGAAGCCTGGCCTGGGAAGCTGGTATAAACAAACCTCTAGAAGCTGACTGTAAAATGTCCTGCTGCCTCATATTTTGGGTCTTCCCGCAGCTTCCCCTTCTATATTGCCTGAAAGATAGAAAAAGAATACACTGCTTTAAATATCTCTTGCTGTCTTTTGGTACCTCATTGGTTCAATTTTTTATCTAAGTCTTTTTGTTGATCTTTTCTTCCAGGCATTTTTCATTTTTGTGCCTTTGTTCACAAATAGCCTTTTACTTTCTCTGAACATAGTAAGTATTCGATGCTTGCTGGACCCTTTACAGCTATTCAGCAACCACATGTTTCATAGCCTTACCATGAAAGCTGGAAAAACATTATCTCCTGCTTTCCTTCTCACTCCCCTCCTTTCTGTCATGTAATCAAACATTCTTTGTATGGCTTTGTTCATGGCAGGGTTTCACAGAATGATTCAAAATGGATGATAGTTTTTAGGATGCTTGAATACACTCTACATTTAGTTTCCTTTGTCTGTGTGATGCCTTGCACAAGTATTACCACTCCCTTTTATCATTTCAACAGAAATATACTCAGTATAATATAAAATTTTCTCCATTAAGAATAATACATGATTTTTTTCTACTTTATTTCAGTCTTGGAGATTACATTTTACATCATCTAGATTCTTTTTGGTTGAACATTTCAAGTATTTCCTTTTAATTTGTCTCCATTTTTTCAAACAAAAATATTAATTTCCTTAGATTTCTTGATTTACTGTACAGTTAAAAATGTAATTGTGGTGCTCGGCTTAAGTTCAGTAGCTGTCATGCAGTACTAATAAAGAATCAGAAAGGCATATGCGTTTAAAATGTAACAGTTTATAAAAAACAATAAGCATACCCAATGAGTCACATCCAGCAGTAATTCTTTTTTTTTCTCTCTAATCCCTGATCAGATGAATCTACAATCTACCACTTCTAGAGTTTTGGTTTTTTTTTCTTTCTGTAGATGTTTGAAAACTAATTCGTTATTCTGTGTTTCTGTCAAATTGCTTTTATAATCTATTCCCTCAGATTTTATCACCTCAGATACCTTATATCCTATTGTTTTGTTCTCTGTTAGAGAGTTAACATCCATAAACATGGATTTTATGATTTATTTTGAAATTTCAATGTGAAATTCAAACTTATATTCTTATCCTCAGCCATATTCAATTAGCTTCCATCTATCTTAAATTTTACATCATTCAAGTAGCATAAGAAAAATTTACAGGAAATTTTACTCATGATCCTGCTGCCTGTCATTTGATAAAATCCAGATCTTACAAAGTAGAGCTTCAGATTAAATGTGCTTTAATAGCAAAAATCAAGACTAAGTTTTAAGTGGGTGCATTTCCTTTGTACATTTTATGTGTCATGCACCATTAAGAGCATGGTCAGTCCAGATAAGCAGAAGATATCAAAGTTATTTCAAGTTAGCAGGAGGGGTTTTTAATGTTAAAAAAATGGTAATTTTTTTTAGTATGTCCACTTTAAGGAGATGATAGGAAAGGTCCCCTTCAAAAGTATGACCTGTTTTCTATCCACTCCCTAAATACAAATGATAGCATATTTCATGCAACTATGCTTCTTTAAGTAAATTTTATTTTCATTGCTCATGTCTGTAGATCCATGATTAGTTACAAGTTCCCCCCCCCAAATGCTTTAATAATTAGATTGTCAAAGTACAGAGAAATGCCACTGCAGCTCAAAATCACCTGAAAAGTTGGAATTTGGCCACATGGGCATTTTAGAAAATGTAATAACTTTTTAATAGCGTAATTGTTGCCGGAAGTCAAACACAAAAAAGAGGCCCAACAATGGATAAAAGGAATTTGTTAAAAGCAAACATAATTATTTTCATTAGGCAACTATTATAAAAGTTCACAAGAGCAAAAGGAACAATTTACCCGAATTGTTATTTTAGGTGAAAAGTAGTGAATGGAGCAATACACAGGAATAACAGGATGGAAGTATAACCCCAGCCACATTTTTTTTCAGATTAGAAATAACTTTGCAAAGAATATATACAAAACAGTAACTAGTCAAACCCACAAATTATGTTCTCAATGACCCCCATGAGGGATGTCTGCACTGTTTTTCTAGCCTGAAGCAAGATCTTCATTTCCATATATATGTCGGTACTTACATATCCACAGTTTGCATTACTTTGGTTTGTAGATCAAATTCAAAGGGTGCAAACTTGGTTAAGTCTGAATAGAACTGAACTGAAAGATATTCTCCACTAGTGGACCATAGGGAACTGATATGAATAGCTGAAAAAACCCCAATTATCACAAATATATTTCAGATCACAGTAATAAAGCCTGTGTTTGCTCGTCTCTTCCTTCTCTTCTTCCCATCCCTCTGACAGGAAGTACCACTAGCAGGAAAACTGAAAGGTGCTTTGAAACTCATCATCCCCACTCTACCTTTCAGATAAATTTGTTGAGACAAATATTATAGCCCTCCCAAAGATATTTTTTAGCCAGTTGGTGAAAGTATTTGCTTCTACTTTCCCTATGGCTGCCTATCAGTATGTTTTATCTTGACTAAGAAACAAGTAAAACTGAACTTGATAATGGCCGATTAATTTCTTCTCTTCCCTTTTTTCTTCTTTAATTTTATTTTTTCTGGTGAGCGAGAACACCTGTTGAGGAGTTTAAAAATCTTGCTTTACCACTATTTAAAATAGCATCTGCTATTAAAAAACTCAACAAACCGAAACAAACAAAACCAACCCTTACTGTTTTTACTGATCTTAACTTTCAATGTCAGCCTTTTCAATGTTTAGAAGTAATACAGAAAATTCTTACTGGTAGATAATACTCATTTAATGGGTTATGCGCTTAAGTAAAGGTTAACATGCAAAATAATTTGAAGCCTGAAGAGTGTGCAAATGAGTAAATGATGACCTGTCAAGGTGTTCAGGAGCTAACTGTCTTTGTCCATACCATATTCCTCCAGCCAGTCTGTTTCTGCTGTATGATTTAATTGATCTTGCCTACAAATCCTTTTGCAGCCCTGTAAATATTGATTTTTTAAAAGTAGTAATTCACAGATAAGGCTCGATAGCAACATGTCTGTTGGATGCAAATAAGAAACAAAACAATGATTCTGGTCTTATCTAGAATCTTAAGGAAAACTAGTGAGTGTATTGATTACAAACAGTAAAACCTCATTGCTCAGTTAAGACAATAACGCCCTCAAAAATCCAATAAACAAACAGCATAAGAAAATAAGTAAATAGGAAACAAAACAAAAAAAGGCTAATTAACCAAATTACTCCTTTTAGAAAATGATGGGGAAGTCAAGAGTTTTATACTAGGCTGTAATTACTAAGTGCGTTTTATGAGTAAAAATTACACCATTCTGTAACCTTCCAAAAGACATCGTTTAAGTCCTCCTCCCTTACCAAATAGATGATGATTTGACCCTTTTAATACAGAAGTGTTTCATATTTTATTATGCAGAAACAAAGAAAAGACAACATTAGAGAAAACTTCTAAAAAGTTTGGCCTTCTTTCTAATATACTGCATGAGACTCAAAGCCATAATTTTATGCTTCAAAGGAAGATGCATCAACGTTAGAAATTCATAGATTTCAAATTCACAGATTTTATTGGTGCGACGAGCAGTAAATTGTTGCTAAAGTATAAAAAAGAGGCAGGTCCCTTAGGTATTTGTCAGAAATTGGTAAAATCCAAGTAGGGCAGGACACGGTATTTGCATGTACTGACACTGTCTTATTTCAGTGTGATAGCCAAGTAGCTCATGGTCCCTTTTATGATGTATTTTGACTGATAGTTATAAGATAAAACATCTGCAATGCAGCCACATGCAGTATAGGAAAAAAAAAAAAAAATACATTCCCATCCTATGCGACTTACCAAAATTCAGAAGCTTCTTATTGCGCACAGGAACAAAGCCAAAGATCTTGAAAGGTTTGTGGTTTTTTTTGTTTGTTTGGGTTTTTTTTTTTGTTTGTTTAATTTTGTAAAAACAATACGTACAAGACAGAGCACACATCACTTCACAACTGCTAGCTGACAGATGACTCTCCAATTAAAATACAGGAGGGCAGTAGAAAACTAAGTATTATGAACGTGCTGATACACGCCTTGAATATCTTGCAAAATTGTAGGGAACAGATGGGGACACCCGCTAAATTGCAACAGTGAGTTTGGGGGCTGGTACCATCAAATGTCAGGTAAAAGGTGGAAGTTTCCCTGGGCTGGCATAATTCATTGCATGAAAAGGGATCAGCAACAGAAAAACAGCTCTGAACTTTTGGAAAACCACCTATAGTCATAAAAAATTCTTCCTGCCACTCCCTGTTGACTTGGCTCAACCACATGTTTTCCTTCACATCTCGTTGGTGGAGACTATCGTTATTTAGATTTGTTATTATGGTTTGACTACAGTGTTCTTTGCATACTTGCATAGAATTGAAAATCTGTCATGACCCCAAGCAATCTGTAGGGTGCTTGGACAAGTAGGTTTAGAAGATCTCAATTTCAGTGTTTACAGAGAATAACAGGAATTAATTTCCCACCAAAGGGAAAAATATCCCATTGAGAATCTCCGCAGTATTTGTTTGCTGTGGGCAGTTGTCTTACTGCAAAACTTATTTCCATAGGTTTTGCAGAGAATAAGATGAGATAAAAAAAGAAATTTTGAAAAACATCGTGAAAGTCCGTATCTATGAAATATAGCTGAAGAAGTTCCTAAAAGCCAGGGGAGATACAGCAAGAGAAGACATACTCTTCTACTTTGTTTCTTTTCTATTTCTTTAAGAATGTGGTTTAGAATAGATTTTTGTTTTCTTTACCTTGACTATTTTTATAACCTTAAATAAAGCAGAACTTTCTGCTATTGCAGTTGAGTTACAATGACTCATTCCTCCTCTGTTTAGAATTCAGGATCTGATATCAAATTGATCTTTATTGAAAACAATAACTTAGAAAAGAGAATAATTTAAAAAATACATCACACTTCTGCAAGGAAGTTAATATTAAAAAACTCCAATATGTCATTGTAGAGAAGCAAGTTCATTTTCTAAGGCACATAAAAGTCAGTTTTAGCAATAGCTTTCCAAGGACTTCATCACAATAATGGTGTTAAAGGTCCCAGGACTTGCATCGTACCACCAAGATAAGGATCACCTTTGTAAAGGTTATATTCTAATGGACTATAAATATTTCAATGCCTTTTCTAATAAGATTTCTTCATAGACTTTATAGACTGCTAATGTCTCCAAGTAAACAAGGAATTAATTGAAAATTAAGAACACAGATATTGCATATATTTCTATATACAGATGTATATACAAATCTGTAAACATACAGACTTAAATCTGAAAATTGTTGAAGAAAAATTAATATCCTTACACTGTATTTTAATCTCTTACCTACCATAATAATACTATATACCCAGATACCTTAAATGCCAAACTGAATTTCTAGGTATACATATTTCACATTGCATTACCACCTCAACTGGACTACTTTGACAATCCACCTTATCACGTCCTTTCTTTCAGTCTCAAAGAAACATTCCTTGTTCCCTTATTATAAAAGATTGTATGTATCTGCAGAAGACTTTGCTATGCATTAACTTTCTCTCATTTGATGCAATTCTGGGTAGGTCTTTGAGGTTTACGATTGAATCCAGCTAATTGAAATATTTGTAAGTGCAACTTTCATGCCTTTTTAGGGAGGGGGAAGGGCCAAGAAACACCATAAACACAGTTCAGCAGCTGGTAGAGGCAAGATCATAGCAACATTGAGGCAACAGGTAAGTGGGTGTTAACCAATGGATCAATATTTAGTGACATTTTGAATAGATTCTGTTCCACATGCTGGAAATATACATTAAAGTGTGAAAACATAGATTATGTGATCCTGAAAACTCTCTTTTTAAGCATTGGTATCATAAGACCAAATGCATGTCTCCAGCTCTCCTCCATGTGTTCCATGGAGTAGCATTTAGGAGAATATGGGTCTCTTTGCATAAATAAATATGGTGATATTCAGTTTGATAAGCTAGTGAAACAGTCTAGAGAACAAGTCTTATGAGAAGCAGCTGAGGGAGCTAGGGTTGTTTAGTATGGAGAAGAGGAAACTGAGGGGAGACCTTATTGCTCTCTACAACTACCTGAAGGGAGGTTGTAGCGAGGTGGGGGTCAGTCTCTTCTCCCTAGTAACGAGTGATAGGACAAGAGGAAACAGCCTCAAGCTGCACCAGGGGAAGTTTAGGTTGGATATTTAATGAAATGAACATAGCCACCTTCTGAAAGTGGGGAAAGGTTTAGGAGGCATACCACCTTCTTAATAATAATTTCTTTACGAGAGGAAACGGCCTCAAGCTGTGCCAGAGGAGGTTTAGATTGGATATTAGGAAAAACTTCTTCACTGAAAGGGTGGTCAAGCATTGGAACAGGCTGCCCAGGGAAGTGGTTGAGTCTCCATCCCTGGAGGTCTTTAAAAGAAGGGTAGACGTGGTGCTTAAGGCCATAGTTTAGTGGTGGACTTGGCAGTGATAGGTTAACGGTTGGACTTGATGATCTTAAGGGTCTTTTCCAACCTTAACAATTCTATGATTCTATATACTTTTCAGCATGTGAAAAGCAGAGGAATATCGGACTGCTTTTACTATTTAGAGATTATGATGATAGAGACTTATATCAGGACTAATAGTATATAAGAGTTAATTAGGCAGAAACAAAAGACACTTCTGGTTAGGCTGTTCTGTACCAATAGCCTTGGTACAAATTTAAAAGAAATTCAGAGAAAAATTAGTTATTCTCAAACAGTAACTGTATTGGACCCCCATTCAGGCACCACTTTAAGGTGCATCTGCATTCTCCTTTAGTAAGCTCCCTTGAGATGAGAATGTTTTCTAACTCAAAACCCCCTCAAGTTTTTATTAGAGAATAAATTAGAATAACTAGACTTTTAAGAATAAAGACCTAGTAAGATGGAACAAAAAGAGAAAAGGGCTTGTAAAGACATTTTTATTTACTCGATACCAAACTTAGCTGTAGGCAGCTTATTTCTCACAAAATTTGGCACAATTTCATCCACCACCAAGAAAATGCCCCTATTTACATGTCCCGCCTGTGTTTTTTTTCCTTCCCTTCTCAGTAGTACCCTGCAAATCTCCCTCCTATATTCTCTCCTCATTTTCACCCTCCTGCCACATCAGCTAGAAGTCTCTCCCCACCACACATGCAAGTTAAGCTGCTGTCCTGGGATTGCTGCTTTCCTTCACAGGTCTCCAGCTCACTGCCATGCCACTTGTAAGAGAATGCATCATACAGGCTAAGGACAGATGAATGCAGGTATGTAAGGATGACTTTAGGAAAACCAAGGCTCACCTAGAGATGACACTTACCAGGGATATCAAGGGCAAAAAGAGGGGCTTCTGTTGCTACGTTGGTAGTAAGAGACTGAACAAGGAAAATGTGGGCTCTTTGCCGAATGGGGCAGGGGACTTTATGAGAGCAGATACAGATAAGGCTGAGGTATTAATTGCATTGTTTGCCTTCGTCTTCTTCATCAATGAGGTCTCCCAGGCCTTTGTCCTTAGAGAAGGGGTTAAAGGAGAATGAGAATTACTAGCAGCAAGTGAGGGTTGAGTCTGGGATTACTTGAGTGAAGTCAACCCATATGCACCCATGAGACCCAACAGTCTGCCTCCAAAGGTGCTGAGAGAACCAGATGATGTCCTTGATAAAGGAAGGTAAAGATGAATAAGCCTGTTAAAGAGACCTTAACCTTTGTAGGGGCAAAGATTGTTCCCTATTCTTTCCTCAAAGCTCATGGCCAGAAGCATAGGGCAGATTCTGTATTGTTAGTGGATTGCAGAAGAAACCTTCATACTGAGATTCAGAACTCCATGAAAGATGAAAGTGAGGTTCAATATTTGCATTTTCTAACAATAGTATTCATTTCCATGAAAGAACAAAATGAGATAGAGTTATTGTTTGTTGCTGTTATCTTTCTGTTTACCTTAGGTATGTCTACTGGTAAAGGAAATTACAGAGACAGACAAAGCTAGCACTGGTCTCAGAAGATGCAGTGTAATACAACATGAGGTGGGTTAATTAGGTACTCCAAGAAACCCGAGAAACTGGGAAACCAGAGAAAGCAAGATCCTAGCACAGCTCCTCTCCCTGTGTTGTTGAGGACCGACACCCAGAACTAGCTCAGGTATACCTTTGTAGAGCACACAGAAATAAACACTTCATTGCACATCATTAGTGCTTCATTCCCAATTCATCTAGATAACATATAGGTAAGTTGCCATGCATTCACACAGTCAACAAATGTAAAATAATTTTCAAACATTTTAGTAATATGTTAGCATTTACATGCCTAATTTTCTACAAATGGTGATTAGTAATAACTAATGCTATTGGTCCTATCAGTACATGTTATGGGAAAATTGGAATCTGTTTTGATCATTGTGACAGTTATTTGAAAAACATTAAACGTGTTGTTCATTGCAGTAGGACAAACTTATTATCAATAGCGGTCCACAAGGGAAGAGATAGGCAGCAAAAAGTGGATAGTCTGTCACAAAAATCTTAGCATATATTTTACAACCTGAATAGAAACCATTTACTGCTTACAAAAAATCAAACCTCATTTTGAAGAAATCAGGATGCCATAGGAGTCTAAGTAGTTTCAGGGGGAAAAAAGTTCTTTAATAAATGGAATTCAATTGAACCACAAAGCAATAATGTATATTCAGTAAGCATTCAAGAATTAAACTGATAAATATAACTTTTACTCAATCTTATATTCTCTAGATTTAATTAAAAGTTAAATGTGAACTTTAGAGTATGAGTGAGTGAAAGAACCACAAAAATTGACTTTGAGAATATGATAAATGTGTGCTGTACAGCTACCTGTTAGTCCTGTAAATCTAATTACAGCAGAAGAGGAGATAGTCTGAATTCTTTGAGAACACATCTTCACTTGATAGAGTGGCACTCTCTCTCTCCTTCCTCCACTGGCTTTCTACTCTGTCAGACAGCAGGGAAATAATTTCAAAACTGAAAAATTTACAGCACAGAACAATATTCATAGCACACAACATTGCTGCATGAATGTGTTGTTAACCTTTGATATGTAGTCATAAAACAGAAAGCTGATACTAGAGAGGATTAATTTTGGGGCTGATTAAAGTCAATAGCAAACACCCTATTGGCCTCGAAGAATCAGGGTTTTGACTGTGCATTCTGTTTGGCATTTTAAGACAAAGATACAGATTTATGACATCAGAAGCCTTGGCTCCATCCTGGCACAAATCCAAAATGTTGGGCAGGTAAGGTATAAATGAGTCCATTTGCAAGTCCTTTGATATAAAACCATTTCAGACTCAAAAGGTCATTGCAGCTTCAGAATGACAGCACTGAACCATATATACTGAATCTCTCTTTTTCAGTTAAGAAATCCACTAAAGGTAAAATTACAATCCTTTCAAACGTGCTGTGGCATATACCAACAAGCTGAGGACAACTGTAATTTCTAGTAACTGAAAAAGCAGTGGTAAGAATTTTACTTTAGTAATCAGCCACTAGTGTGGCAGAAGGACTGTTTAAACTTATGTTTTGAATGTTCTTGGAATATCAGTGGACTATTTTAAGGCTGTTCCATAATTCCGTTCCAGTGAGCGCAGCCACATACATCCTTTTAGGTCTTTAGATGTCCACTAGTAACACCAGCACCACATGCTAGCAGCAAATAATATATCCATTCCAACTTTCAGAGGAGGAAGATGTAAAAGTAGTTTCCTAATGGCTAACTTCTTCCCACCTCCAACTGCAACGCTCTTTTGGAAGGGGTGTAGGGGATCAACTTGCCTGCTCTGACTTCTGTCCAACAGCTGATGATCTTTTTGATTTCAAACCTTATCTTCTCATTTGTTAGTCAGTTCTTGCAAAAGCTTCAAAATGTTACATTTTTGGAATGTGGTTGGAAGAAGAATAGGAGTTACAGTACATTTATAAGGAAGAGATTGGGAATCAACGATCTCAACCCTGTTGTCACCCAAAAGTGATTGATTGAGATCAAACATGACTGCAGTCAAGAGCACTTACTCTGCATGTGATTAATGTGTTTTAGCGTTGCTGGCATGTGTGGTTTTAATGCTTGGGCAGACAGAGAAAGAGAGACCCAATGAAAGATGGCTTCCATCAGTCAGGAATGCCAAATAGCCACCAAAGAAAAGGAAAAGCTTAACATCTCATTGAAATAAACAGCTATTTATTAGCAACTGCAGTGCAGATGTTGACTTCTGGTAGAACAAAGAATGTATCTATACTAATCTGTGGAAAGGAAAAGCCTCAGTCTTACACAAAAGAAAAACCTCCTTTTGTCCAAAAAGTGGGACTTGGGGTTTTCTGGTTTTGTTAGCAGAAAACTGGACCAGATCTGACAGCCTGAGAGAGGCAATGCTGCCACAGCTCCTTGCTCCCGTGTCCAGCCGGTAGCGAGATTGAGCACGCATTCCCAGTACACACATGCAGAGGTATATAGAGCACAGGTATATACCACATACATACAGGTCTGGCCACACAGATCAACACAACAAACTCACGGAACACTCACACGAGCGCAGACACCATGAATGGCCTCATCCTGCTCCTCTCTCTGGCTGAGCAGGATGGAGGTTTACTAGTGGGAATATGCATATATGTATATGTAAAGTGCGGGTGGCCCCACAGCGGGGCTCAGACATCCAGTCTGCCCAGCTGCTGGCACCTGGATATATGAGCGTCTGAGGCCACACACACACATGCGTAGCCAGCTGGGACTCCTCTGGTCCCCAATAGCCACTCCCCACCCCACCCCTGTGATCTCACTCTTAGAGACCAACTCACTCCCTGGCTTCCAGACCACCTCACCTGGCTTGATCTTTGCTGGTGCTCACACACTCATTTGCACACCCACACTTGCTCCAGTGGCTGGCACCACAGACATGAGTCCCTGCAACCTGAGGTCCCACTCCAGTTGCTGGCATTGACACCCACTCACTGGGGTCTCTGCAGCTGCTGGCACCACAGACACACAGACTCTCCAATCCGTGGCCTGGCTGCAATCACACACCCCCCCCCTACACATGAGAGTACCCTCACTCAAGAAAACAGTAAAAAGGAATTTTAAAGGTATAAAAGGAATTTTCAAGCCAGCACTTGAGTAAGCAGTTTTGGTGCTTTCAAGTTTACCAATCACTATTCTCCAGTTATCAAGTCTCAAAATGAACACTCATATACTGGAAAATATCAAAATGGACTGGACAGAACCATAATAAGTCTCAGTTTAAGTGGTATTTCACTTGGAACATAGAAAATGTCAACAGTTAGGATTCAGTATTTTTCCCATGCATTCAGACATCTGGGGGGGGGGGGGGGAATCTTTTCTGAGGAAGCTAATTACCATTTACAAAAAGTTTAAACACAGTTTTGAACCAAATTTAGTCCCCAGAAGTCTGTACTTGCTTTTACTACTAGCTGTCTTCCGTAGAAAAAATGCCTGGTGTGTGCATGTTCTTAATTGGAACTTAATTTGTGAGTTTGAGGACCAAGTCTGACAAAAAAAATTCATATTTAGTAAATAACTTTAAAAGCATTTTTAGAATTTATTATATGACATAGGACTTCCAAGAGGTCCATTTCCTTCTGGACCAGCAACTGCAAGCCAGGTAAGACACCCCAGAGCACCTACATTTAGGATAGTGAACTGAGCCTTTAGCTTATCCGTGGAAATCTCACTTTAGGTGAACTCAATCTTCCTCTACACAGATACTTTTGAAAAAACTGGAGTACTAGTGTATTCACTATTTATCTAACTTCTCAGGTGAGGTTTGAATCAATGCTGTATTGCCACAGCTGCTCTGTGGCTCATACTTGAGTTATTTTGAAGCTGAGTTACCTATGGGACTTCTGCCAGGAACAGACTGTGGTGCTGCCGTACCCAAAACCAAGTGCAAACTAGTATAGATATTTTGAAATCGCCAGTTTGGAAACAGAAAAGGTACTGGGAGTGACTGTTTCCCTTCTCCTGCTTTACGAATATTTAAAACAGAAGGCAGGATTCAGGGGAGAAGAAACTGAGTGGGGCCTCATTTGAAACTCTGCCTCATCCACAAATTCCCTTGCTGGTTCTCTTCATTCACCCTGTGGTGGTTTAACTCTTGTCTACAAAATTAAGATGGTATTTCCCATCCTCATAGTTTTGCTGTGAGCTTAAAATCCATTAATGTTAAAGTGGTAAAGGTGGTAGTATTTACTAAGAGGAAAATATTAGTTGAAATGTACAGTTGAACAGTGTTTTGTGTTTATGCCAATAAAATAAGGATGATTACTAATGTTGGCCATGACTAAAGCAAAAATCTATTAAAATGAGTTGACTATTTATGACAATATTTTTAGGTTTTTTATGCCCAACTCTAATATTGAGAACCTCATTGAGACAAAGATTTAAACTTGAAGAAAAGTGCCAGACTGGTTGGATGAAAACCACTTCTAGTAAATCAGGACTTCTTTTAATAGCTATAGTCAAATAAGTGATTTCCTTTATGCTTCCTTCTAAATTCTTGCATTTTATCAAACCTAATATGTTTATAGTTACTTTCCTGCATTTTATCCCTCTCCTAATTGCAACTACTAATTTTGCTTTTCTTCAGCCATTAAGTACAAAACCTGTTGATAGGTTTAATAAGAATATATGTTACTGAACTCAGGTTTCATCTGCCAATTATTCAGTATCTTTCATAAAGATTACCTAAACTTCCTGACTCCAATACAGCCATGTGAGTTTTATTTCACCTTAACTAGTGTAATTTGCATTTCTATAGTCATTCCCATTAGCCATCCTGCCTTTGTCCCCGTGATATAGAGTCCTTTTTATTGAAAACTGAGATGAAGTACTCATTTAATTTTTGAGCCAGACCCATATTATCTTTTAGACAATACCCACTTTTCACACATTGCAACTCCACTTTTTTTCCTATTTTCTAGAGAACCTTTTTCACTTGTTGCAATTTCCTTTGCAAGGTCTATCTCTGCCTGGCTTTCAACAATTCTGAATTTATGAATAAGAATTAAGTGAGGTCCACCCTGTGAATAGTCCTATGCACCCACTGAGATATAGCCC
Organism: Nipponia nippon; assembly: GCF_047370975.1. Lineage (NCBI taxonomy): Eukaryota > Metazoa > Chordata > Aves > Pelecaniformes > Threskiornithidae > Nipponia > Nipponia nippon. The sequence goes on along the minus strand of NW_028262347.1, from coordinate 18,992,632 downwards.
TGCCATTTACTTATCAACAGCACCTTTTCTGTTACAAATCTAGTTGACAATGACTCTTTTTACTCAGTAACCTTAATCTTCCATTGCCTCTTGTTTATTATCCTCTCAATGCCACATGCTCTCCATTACATCTCAAACAGCAGGAATTTACAAATCATATTTAGCAGAGACCAACTGAAAATAGCACAGGAGTCACTTGTACCTGGCTGCTATGAATTGTGAGCATCTTTGGAGAATCAGCACTGTTTTCCATGCAGACAAGTTCTGCTAGAGCCTTTCTCTACTATCTGATTTTGACTACAGTGTAGATGTGCCCATTTACTACTTATTTTTCTTTAGCTGAACAAGACTTTAAAAAAAAAAAAAAGACAGCACTGTCCTTACAGTTGATGCAGGATTTCTAAAATGGAGGCGTCAAAGAAAAAAAATCAGCAAGAGGTACCACTTGCTGCTAGATACCAGTGGCTACAGAAAACAGTAGTCACTGGAGCTATACCTAGCACAGATATAGAAAAAGAAGGTAGGCAAGCCAAGATGGTTCTGATTCTCTACAGTAGCTTGGGCCTGTGAGAGACAAAGACAACCTATGATCTAAGTTTTTTCATTCCCTGGTTGCATAAGATCAGAACAAGAGCAGTGCTCAGTGGTTAAGGTCTAAAAGGATCTCTTATGCTGCCGTACAGCAGGAGTAATTTCAATACAGTCAGATGAGACAGACAAGCACAAAGCTTTTGCTATGGCTCCCAGCTGGCTAAAATCAAGGATGCAATAGCAAGTGGCAGAAGCATGATGTGGACTCCTTGAGGGAAGCTCTAAGCTCAAAGTGAGAGCAGAGAACCAGAGCCCTCTGAGGTATAGTTCTTCCTTTAGACCACTCACTTGAGTATTATGAAGCTCCAAGGTGTGCCCCAAGACTGGGCATACTCAATACATAAAAACTCCTTCCTAATCCTAGCCAATAGCTAGAAAGTGCTCTTATTTTCTTTACAAAAGCATACAAATGCACATGTCAATGCTGTTAACATTCTTTTCATCTACATAAATGGTATATTCTTTAAAGTAATCTTAAGTAGATTATATGTAGTCTCTATATTCATGTCCTATACATTGAAGAAAAGGTATAAAGTCTTTGATGTTTTGCTACTAAAAGAGACAAAAGTGTCTCAGTATAACTGCCATTTCCCTAGTGGAAATGTCAGACAAAACCCCCTCTGTTTCTTTTTCTCCTCAGTTTCTAATAATACACTGAGAAACTTTTTAAGAGCTGCATATTCACCATCACAAATGAAACTTCACATTTTTCTGGCTGTGGAGATGGTAATTATAGGTTTGTGCTTCTAATTGAGGCATTGATGAACATGCCCCACACTGCAGCAAATATAAAATAATTGTTACGCAGACTATGTGGTGTTCTGGAGGAAAAAAACTAAAGAGAAATTGAAAGCAGCAGCATGAATCCTAATAACGACTACCTCAATGACTTATTTCCTAGTATCATTTACTGCCAGGGGAAATTAAACCTGTGGGGACAGGATATTTTTGAAGAAAATGACAAGTTTCTCATTCTTCCTTAAATAACGATGCACCTGATGCCTGAAGGCCAGTTCCAACCACCCTATTTGTAGGGCAGTACAACCTCTCCTGAAGGTAAATCAAAGGGGGCAGAAGCAAATTACATTTTTCTTCTCTGGCCAAAGGGTCCCCAAATAACCAAACCAAAAAAACCCAACACGAAATCCAAACAGAGCAGATTAATAACTTCCTACATCTCTTAGAAGGACAAATCCAAGTTTGCCATTTATGGTACAGAATAGAAAAAGAACCTTTGGTTCATGGTTGATTGCTCCCTTTCTCCCCTCCAAAGCACTAATATCTAGCTGCTTTGTATTTGTGCCTCAGTCTGAGGCATTTGTTCGCAGCACACTTGAAGCTAACAACAGAGAGATGGCAAAACAAAGCAACTCACCTGTGGTTCCCTCAAGAGCAGCGCTAGATCCACAAGTCATCTCAACTAAACAACTACTTTGCACAGTTTGAATAAGGGCAATAGTCTACAGTCTCTGAAGTTACTAATATTGAGGGTCTGTCTGTATAACTTAATGAGATCATTTATAGCTTATGCAAAACTATAGCAGTTTATGTCAGCAGAAATAAAAATTCTAGGCCTGGATTTTGTTTCTTAGACACAAGAAGCTGGAAAGTTAAGAACAGTATATAGCTTGCTAAACTTTTGTTTGCATTTCATTTGAGTGGCTTGGGTTGTGGATTACCATCTGTGTTCTCACAACAACATTTCAACCAGTTAAAAGTTTATTTAATTCAGGACAGGAATAGGAAAAGAAGCGATCTCTATAGTTCTGACTGTTGCTCAGTTTCAATCTTTGTTGAAAACAAATGCAAAACTGGAAGAGTAACACCCAGAGGGATTTCTGCTGTAAGCTAATAGGAGTTAGATCAGACAGTTGTTATTCCAGATATTCAGCTCATAATTATTGGTAGGGAGAAAAAAAAAAACAAAAACAAACCAACAAACCAAACCCAACAGCTTAAAACTAATTACAAAGAAAAAAGTTTAAATACTTTTCATGGTAAGACTAACTAAAAGCATTTGTAATTACAAGGGGAAAAGGTAGGTGATGTTCTGAACTTCTCTATGTTCAAAAATAGAAGTCTATTTTTTAATACTCTTCATACAAAATTTCATAAAAGAAGAAGCCTTGTTCTTAAGTATCTTAAATCTGACAACCAGTTAAATGAAAAACAAACAAGCAAGCAAACCAACCCCCCAAAAAATCACACAGCAAGAAAAACCTTAATAAAGAGAAGGGACTAAGAGACATACCTGACACTAAGCATGCTTTAGAGTATTCCCATTAAAGGCTCCTGTCTTACTGAAGGAGCAATATCACAAACCTCCAGGAAGCACTTTAAACCACTTAGATTAAACCTCCTGTGCTCAGCTGCTTGGCATTTCTGAACTAGCTAATTAATGCCAATATTTAGCACAAGAACAGGTGGGAAAACTAATGACTAATTTCGTTTCTCTTCCAACTCAACAACCACCACTGTCTTTTAAAAATACAATTCTTACTACTGCCTGCTGATTCCATTTCTTGTCAGCCTCATTGCTCTGACATGGAGCTGCAATAAATGAACAGCTGGATGTAGCATTCTACTGCAAGTGGAAAAGCTTCCTTTCTGCTACAAGAGCCTTGTCTTAATCTGTTCATGGTGCCTCACTAGAATGGGTCAAAAGTTGTGAACTCTTCTAACAGGAGGACCAACAGCATATGTGCTGCAAGTGGCACTAGTTCAGTTTGACGGCTGAACTAAGTAAGCTCCATTAGAAGAGGAAGGGAAAAGGAAGGTACACAGTTTTTTCAAATTGTATTTTTCAGGTGTATGTAATAAAAGTGAAGGAAGTCAGGACATGTCATAAAATTTAGGCTTTTTATTCAGCAACTCAGAAATAAAGGTATTCATCTAAGATGGTGGGTGCATACAAATGTCTGCTCTGAATCAGCTGAAAGAGGACTTGGTTTAATTGTGCCTGAGTTAAAGCACAATCTTTTCAACTTTTCTCACTCCAGCTTCTTCAATCTGTCTCTATTAAGTACATTGGTAGTATTTAGCAACAGCATAACTTCCTTTTTCTGGTTGAATGATCTTGTCAGTGATCATACAAGTTTTGATCAGGCAGGTCTAGGCCTATGGCAGCTTCTTCATCTTTAGTTCTGACATGTTCCAAGGTTCATGTAAACATTCCTTGAGCTGAAGAAAACTATTAACACTCTTAGAAGAAACATATGATCCTAGACCTTTCTCCAGTGATACATATGAGAAATGTTGATAGGGTACTACCAATCCCTACTAATAGAAAAGATAAGTGAACTTGCTTTCACCATAATTTAAGGGAGTGCAATTCATGCTGGGTAACTGTGCAGGGGCATTAGCTCTGTTTTGGCCTTGGGCTAATCAATCTATGTCCGATAGAGCCAATGCCAGCCGGCTCTAAGACGGACCTGTCACTGGCCAAGGCTGAGCCAATCAGCAACGGTGGTAGCACCTCTGTGATAACATATTTAAGAAGGGAGAAAAAAACCGTGCACAACTGCAGCCAGAGAGAGGAGTGAGAATATGTGAGAGGAACAACTCCGCAGACACCAAAGTTGGTGAAGAAGGAGGGGGAGGAGGTACTGCAGGCATTGGAGCAGAGATTCCCCTGCAGCCTATGGTGAAGACCATGGTGAGGCAGGCTGTCCCCCTGTAGCCCATGGAGGTTACTGCTGGAGCAGATATCCACCTGCAGCCCATGGAGGACCCCACACTGGAGCAGGTAGATGCCAAAGGAGGCTGTGACCCTGTGGGAAGCCTGTGCTGGAGTAAGCTCCTGGCAGGACCTGTGGACCCATGGAGACAGAGGACCTCATGCTGGAGCAGGTTTGCTGGCAGGACTTGTGACTCTGTGGGGGATCCACACTGGAGCAGTGTGCTCCTGGAGGACCGCACCCTGTGGAAGGGACCCAGGCTGGAGCAGTTTGTGAAGAACTACAGCTTGTGGGCAGGACCCACATTGGAGCAGTTCATGGAGGACTGTCTCCCTTGGGAAGGAACCCATGCTGGAGCAGGGGAAGAGTGTGAGAAGTCCTCCCCCTGAGGAGAAAGGAGCGGCAGAGACAACGTTTGATGAACTGACTGCAACCCCCATTCCCCATCTCCTTGTGCCACTCAGGGGGAGGAGGTAGAGAAATCGGGAGTAAAGTTAAGCCTGGGAAGAAGGAAGGGGTGAGGGGAAGGTGGTTTTAAGATTTAGTTTTATTTCTCATGACCCTGCTCTGATTTGATTGGTAATGAATTAGGTTAATTTTCCCCAAGTCAAGTCTGTTTTGCCCATGATGGTAATTGGTGAATGATCTCTCCCTGTCCTTATCTGGACCCACGAGCCTATTGTTATTTTTTCTCTCCCCTGTTCATCTGAGGATGGGAGTGATAGAGCAGCTTTGGTGGGCACCTGGCATCCAGCCAGGGTCAACCCACTACAAATATAAATGTGAATTTTAGCACTAGCTAAAGCTGCAGTGAATGGAAATGCTGAAATGATAAGTGAAGTCTAACAAAAATAAATGGCTGATTGATAAAGAATAAATTTATTGCTTTCATACATGATTTCAGCTGCGCGTTCAGTTCACACCGTCTTTGAAAAGAGAAAGGTCTTTCCTTACTTAGGTCCTCTTGGAAAGCTGAGTTTAATAGCTTTACAACAACAAGCCCTGAGAATCTAGAGGGAATTCATATGTAATAATTAGAAAAAAATTACAAGGATTTCACTTTTTCAGATACCAAGAATTTGTGTATATTCAGCCACTTTTGCTCTTAAACACCATGTAAACCAGATCAATTTTAAAGTGCATTATATGTTGGCTTTAAATTAATATGGCTGGGTGGGGGAAGCAGATGGAAGACATGTGTCTGAAATAAGCATTTGTTTAAAAGTATAAGTTTAATACAAGCAGGCTCTTTAACAGAAAAAAAAGAAAAGCATGAATTTACAGGAGCTCAAATTTATGCAGAACAGGCTATTTAGGCAGGAAACAGAAGGGCAACGTAGTGACCTTAATTCTGCACAAGACAATTCCAAATTCATCCTCTTCCCTCAGTGACCATTGTGTCCCCATGCATAGATAATTTTTAGGAGTAAAGTTTAGTAAGCGTTGTGTGTATGAATACATCTACCCTTCTTTTAAATACCTCCAGGGATGGAGACTCAACCACTTCACTGGGTAGCCTGTTCCAATGCCTGACGACCCTTTCGCTGAAGAAGTTTTTCCTAATATCCAACCTAAACTTGCCCTGGTGCAGCTTGAGGCTGTTTCCTCTCGTCCTATCACTGGTTACTAGGGAGAAGAGACCGCCCCCCACCTCACTACAACCTCCTTGCAGGTAGTTGTAGAGAGCAAGAAGGTCTCCCCTCAGTTTCCTCTTCTCCAGACTGAACAACCCCAGCTCCCTCGGCTGCTCCTCATAAGACTTGTTCTCCAGACCCTTCACCATATAGATATAGTTTAATACAAGGCACCATATTGCTACTGCATAAGGTTCTAGTTCTGAAAGCTTGTTATTTATTGCCACTATCTTTTATTTTTCAACCTCAAGTGAAAAATGTCAAGCCTCCGTTGATTCATCAGCTGACATTAACCAATGGAAATGAGGTGTATCACAGAGCATAAAGATAAGTGTTGCCTGCATACTTAGGACATTAAAGATCATCTTTTCTTTTTTTACCAATCATTTAAAAATAAGAATGGTTGGGGAAAAAGAAACCCTTGTAGGATTCTATGAATATGATATTTATCCATAGTATGCTATATGTCCATAATATGGAATAAGATTGGAAAATTTGAGCCCATGAAGGGCAAGTATGCTAGATTTTTCCATTGTCTGTCAAAATAATATCAGTTTTCCTCTGACTGTGAAACTGTCTCTTTAGAGATAGATAACTCAGTCCACTGCATTATAATTTAGTGTCTAGTTGTAAGAATTCAGTATTAAAATCTGAAATGTGGCACTGATAATGGATAATTAATAACAATTTTTGAGACGAGTTTTATAGCCCAGTCCTACAGTCAACATCCAGCCCATCCCCAGTGCATGAACTATTTTCTTCTGATCGGCTTTGTACTTGAATCAGTTTTTTCATCTTTAATTCCCAGCGCCTAGTTTCCCGAACCTTGATCATTATTTCCTCTTACACAACATGCAAATTATGTACAATCACAATGCTATACTTCTTCCATTTGTTGGTATTGATATTAATTCTTTAGCTACTGGACTTTGGAATTGCAAGTCACTCAAAAGCTCGTTAATTCATCTGTACCTGTAGGAAAATAATGAAAGCTACTGTAATATGAGGTCCTTTCGAGAATTTCTATGGTATTATTTTTCCATAGTATCACTTCTATTTGTTGATCTGTTCTGCTCCACTGCTATAATTAAAACATTTTAAAATGAATGGCAACTTTTTAGTAGAAAAGTTGCTGAATCTTTAAAAAAAAGAAAAGGATAAAAACTTAAAAATTTATCGTGATATCCGATGCTTAGGTTTTGGTAGGATTTTTAAGCATGCAGACATAAATGACTGCATTCCAGAACAATAATTTTTCTCATTTGCAAGTAGGTCAAGTTAGTCACCTAAGAGCAGTTAAAGCAATTTAACAGAAACAATGACTGACTACTTCAGAAATATAACAGAGGTGTAAATTATGACACTTACTATGTAGTGATTTTAATATGTCCATTCATTGGGCAGTTACTAAGTGATTAGAAGGAAGGACAACAATGTTTTCTTCCTTGTTCTGCCTTAGCTACACTGATAATAATCCACAATGAAGGACAGTCTCACCTGCAAAATGGGAAAGCAATTTATTATGAAGCTGGGCACCAGAATATTTGGTATCTGTGTGACATATACAAGCAAAAAGACAGAAGTACTTGTGATGGGACAGGACTTCAGGTAAAGTCTTTAAATTAGATTTCATCAGAACATAAACTAATACATTTAACTTTGTAAAATAACAGGAAATGCAGAGAGATCAAATAGAAATAAACCAGGTTCATAAATCAGCACATCTCTATCTCCCACGTATCGTTACAGAATAACTTTCTTTAGGGTTGGACTCAGGTGACAAAATGCTCCACAGTCCCCTCTAGGACTTCCAGAAGTGTGTTTCTTTCCAGCACTTCGGAAGAGTGAGTCCTTGTTCCTTGCAGGGCTCCCCTCCACCCCAGGAGCTTTCTCTCGTACCTTGCAGAAGATGCACCCTCTGTGCAGAGATCTAGATACCAAGAAAATGTTCAGGGACATTTACTTTGAGCAGTAATCCTATTTATCTTTATTTAATATTTATCCCATTTATATATAAAAAAAATTATCCTATTTGTATATTATATCCTAGTTATCCTATTTGTAAGATCCAGTTATGAGATTGAAAGCAATAGATTAAATACCACAGCTGAATGGATTACAACTATAATACCTTTTCAACCTGGCTAAGCCTCTTCCCATTTATTCAATTGACTCCATCCTCCATCTAGAAGCTGTAGCATGTTCCAACTTGTCATGGTATCTATCAGTCAACAGAGTAATAAAACGATGTTGCCAAATACAACATTAAACTGTGTTTATACTTTTATCAATAGGCTTAGCTGGAAAGGAAAAAAAAATTTTTTGTAGCATTCTTTATAATAGGCATATGAATAGTTTTATATTATGGATATAACCTGGTTTATACATCCTGAACTGTCACTTCTCAAGTGACTGGTATATGGTTAAGCATCTAAATTTATGAGGCTTATTACTGGGAGAACCAGCTTGGAAAAATCTGCAGATGAAGATGGTGGTTCCATAGCAATTCTGTGATTATTATCTGCCAAACCATCCATCCTCTGCAAATAATGTTAACAGAGCATGCCAGACCAGAGCTTTGCAGAAGCTGCCAGTTCTATTTTGTAGTAATTTTTGAGACTTTGACATTTGTTTAATTACAGACTGGAATAAAAACAAGATTTAAAAAGTATTTAAGTGAAAATTAAATCTCAATTTATAGATTTCACCATAAGATTTTCCACTCGGTAAGAGCATATATATATATCCTTATGGTTAGAGCATAGGCTTCAGACAGACTCATAGTCATGACATTTGGGTGATGATTCAGAGGTGATTTTCCACATGTCAATTTGTGCTGACAAGAGTGGTAATGTAAGTCAAGATGTTGTTGTGCACAACACAACCTTTACCATGAAGTTGCAGAGCACTTAAGTGTCTTGTGTTGTGTCAGCAAAGTCAGATTTCCCAGCAAAAGTGAAAAAATCACTGAAGCTAGAACCCTTGGACACCGATCTCACTGTACATTTAGATGACATTTTAACCAGAAGTGCCTATCAGTTCTCCCATACTATTTCAGCTGGATGGAGATATACTTATTATTCACTTGAAAATGAGCTCAAACCCATGCAATTTCACTAAAACTTTATAAATAATGTTAAATTTTTCAGTTCTTCCTGTACAACCATTTTTATTGCCTCTAGTGCAGGAACAACAACAGCACAGCCCTTCAGTTGAGACTCCTGATATGTAGACCACTTCTTCAGAGTAACAGGCATGAATTAGAGCACCATTTCTGTTGATCCAACTTGCAGCAGAAATTTGAGATAACAGATCAGCCCCACCATTCATGGAGCAACATTACTGTTAATTTCTTGCACAGTGGGAGTAGATGAGTCAAAAGCATTGTGAGTGCAGATGACTGCATATTGAGCTATAAACATAGCTTAAATTTACCTTTACCCGTCATTTTTCACCATTTTCCTTTATTAGACTTAAAGTAACCAAAATCAGAGTTTATGGAACAACAATACACGCTTTCATAAAACCTTTCTTTTAGGGACAGTTTTTTTTATATTAGAGTAGTCAGATGCTTAGAATAAGACAATCCCTAGATGAAGCAGAAGGAACTGATGGTAAGATTGCAGAAGAGTTTGGGTTGTGTAGGAGTCTGCCATCAATAGGAAAACAGGCAACTTAATTACTTGTTAGTGATCTAAAGGAAAAAATTATGCTAAAAATTACATAAATAAACAAAAGGAAAAGCCTTCGCTAACTATTAAGGAAAGATAAAACATATTTCAGCTGAGCATTCAACCACAGAGTAGAGAGAACAGCTGTGATTATGATAATAGTAGAAACAGATTCATGAGCAAGACCTATCAATGTAGCTGCTAAAAGCTACTATACGCTTTGCCAAATTAAAAGAAAGTACAAGATCTTTTTTGTGAATATTCTATTGCAACTAATTATTTTAAAATTCCTGAATATGTTGTCTTTGATTTTGCAAGCCATAAATGAATCATAGATTTATGAAGTTAGCAGAAAAGTTTTCTTTTTGTTAGGTTATTTCAGAACTGAATATTATGGGGTTCCTTGGAGTGTTTTCTACTGTATTTAAAACAGCCACTGACAGAAACAGTTGACCATACAATTATATCTCATATAACAATTACCATATTACTATTAATAGCTTTTTCTTGGAAGCAGAAGAATGTGAAAAAAGGTAGGATTTACTATCTCTGATTAGAGAGCAGAACTGTCAGAGCAGATATTTTGCTTCTCAAGTTACATGATTTAATAAGCTTTACAGGAAAAGCCCTCTTAACATGCACAGAGTGAGTTATGTGCTAGTATTTATGTTGGTAGGTGAAGAAGTTCTGACCCATGCAATAATCAGATGGCAATTCAGAGTGGAGATAATTTGGTCCTTGGAAAGTCTTGCTATTGATCAAAAGATCACCTATGCTAAAAAGTACGAGAGAGACAAAACCACTGTAAATATACATCAGTATGAATCTTGTTTTAAGAATAGTAGGTCTTCTGGACATTTTAAGTTGTTTATTAGTTTGCTAAGCATTCTTCATTCACAACATGCTATTAGACTTAAGGCATAGTTTGTGAACTCAAATTATCTTTGAATACAAGAAAGTAATGTTTCTGAGACTTCTTGTGGTGCTTAAAGGTTTTGCAGTGATAAGCCAGACTGAAATCTGCAGGGCCAGTGTTTCTAACTGAACAACCTCACTACTAACAGTTAAGTAGAATACAGGCTGACTGATGTCTTGGAGAATTAGATAGAGTCAGGATGTGATGTTGTGAATTATAATAAGGAAAAAGACGTAAAAGGACACAAATATTTACTATGAATAAGATTTTTCTTTAGTCTTACGGTCCTTCTGCTGTTATGGTGACAGTCTGAAACAAGTTTGACAAATTCTGGGTTCCTGGAACCTCAGCAAATATATATTTTGAGATTTGTTAACATTTAGACAGATAAGGCCTTCAGAGATCCCTTTTGTCTTGAAGTCTCTACCTCATAGTGCATGGGCTGACCAGGATTTCCTTACCTGCTACATTTTCCATGGATCAAATATTACAACTGAAGTGATGTTGCTGTTGCTACCAGAAAACTGCTTGTGCTGGTTTCGGCTCGGATAGAGTTAATTTTCTTCATAGTAGCTAATACGGGGCTACATTTTGGAATTGTGCTGAAAACAATGTTGATAATTCAGAGATGTTTTCATTATTGCTGAGCAGTGCTTACACAGAGTCAAGGCCTTTTCCTGCTTCTCACACCACCCCACAAGCGTGTAGGCTGGGAGTGTACAAGAACTTGGGAGGGGACACAGCTAGGATGGCTGACCTCAACTGACCAAGGGGATATTCCATAACATATGATGTCATGCTCAGCATATAAATCTAGGGGAAGAAGAAGGAAGGGGGGGGACATTTGGAGTTATAGCCTTTGTCTTCCCAAGCAACTCTTTTGTGTGATGGAGCCCTTCTTCCTTGGATATGGCTGAACACCTTACTGCTGATGGGAAACAGTGAATGAATTCCTTACTTTTGCTTTGCTTGTGTGTGTGACTTTTGCTTTCCCTATTAAACTGTCTTTATCTCAACCCATGAGTTTTCTCACTTTTACTCTTCTGATTCTCTCACCCATCCCACCAGGGGGAGAACACGAGTGGCTGCGTGGTGCTTAGGTGCTGGCTGGGGTTAAACCACGATGCTGCTTTACTGTTGTGCATAGCCTGCTACATCCAAATAAGAGAGTCAGAGAAAAGCGAGTGTGACTGGAATACAGGCAGGTAAGGACTAATAAAAATTCAAGCTTCCACCCTGTGTGTTGTAGCCACATATTGTAAAGTAACTGTGCTGAACTTTTGCATTATGTACAGTTTTCAAAAGTGTAGGAGAGACTCATTTTACATCTCAATGACCTAGTTTTCCAGGAGGAAGGACCTCATATCATTATGCATAACCCAGCAGTTTTGAAAACAGCTGTAGAACAGAAACCTAGAGTAACAAGGGGAGGAAGGACTACAGGGATTCAAGAGTCAGTACATTGGTGAAAATGCAGCTAATTATGGCTGCAGGCAGCGGCAGCTCTAATGCTTTTGTGGGAGTGAATTAAAACTCAGGTCAAAGGATATAAAGTTCTGGCAGGGGCTAACCCCACTGTTCCCAAGTAAGATCTCCCCCTGCCTGCAGTGCATGAGGAGACAGAAAGAGGTGGCCAAAGGATTGTGAAAAGTAAATTTTTATCCTTTAGCTAATTTTTCATAGCAAAAAGAAGAGAGCAAGGTAACTAAACAGCAGTGTCAAAGGACACAAAGATAAAAGCCAGGCCTCAGATTCATAAATATGATTTCCCAAGTACTTTTTGACTTTTGAATGCTCCAGATCCTCTTCAGATGTGTACAGTTATCTCCCTTTGAAAAAACAAACTATAATACTGTCCCATATGTTTAGAAGGAAATTCCATTTACCATCTCCCTGTAGTTAGAAGATACAAATCCTTTCCCTGACTTGCTCACTTTCTGCTATCTCACTTTGATCCTCGCATACTGCTCCTGAGTGAGGATTATGCATGCAACTGGGTAATACAAAGCAGTCTTCCTTGGTATGAATTTTTTTATTATTTTTCCAAAAAGAGCATAGTCACCAAAGAAAAGATAAACACCAAACCAAAAAAGTCTTTAAACTTGAGTCAAGTTAATAACCACTGAAAAAAACCTTAGGCAAAACAGAGCTTTCTGTAATTTAGTAACTAATTATTTTGAATCCAAACCCATGTTTTGAAACAATCATTTTTTTGCATTAAGAGATAGGAGGGAGTGGAAGTATAGACCCAGGGTGAATCCAGTGAGTGTCCCTAATACAGTGAGGAAATGTATTGTTTGGAAGAAATTGGGTTAATATACTGTTCCATATTTCTGCTCCAGAAAAAATATTTTCATAGGCAATCTTGCTTTAGCTCTTATTTCCAAACAGGCACCTCACTGCAGAAGAGCAGCTGATACACTTTTCCTAAAGGCTGAGCCCAAAAGAACTCTACTCTTCCCTTTTTAACTCCTCATTTTACGGCTAACACTGATAACAGGTCAGAGAGAGAAAGGCTAAATGCAGTAGTTGTAGCTCATGCTTTCCTAATAGCTGCAAGGCCTGTATACTTAAGCAGGAGAAATTGTAAATTATGTTTGTGTTAGCCAAATTCTGGGCAGTTTCAGTGTCAAAATTATTTAATGGCTTTGGATTAGCCACATCCTATCCTCTCTGAGCTTTGCTCCTTATCTTTAATGTCAAGGGCTACGAGTGGGAACCATACTTGTATGAGACGCCCAGTAACAGCCCTCTTTTGCATACAAGAAATACTGGTTTTGCAGCCTTTTTCTATGTTGGCAGTACTTTGAATGGGAATGCTAGTGCTAGGACAAGAACCAGCCCTTAAATATTTATTAAACTTTATTCAGATGCCTCAAACACATACTGTATATTTTATTTAAATATATTATAGCACTGTAAGCTCTCTCTGCAGCCTTAGGATTTTAATTTTTCACACATTTTAAACAATTTTATGATTCTATGATTTTCTTTCTTGTTTTGATTTAATACCCAGTGAAGCCTCGCCTTCTTGATAGATTGCCACAGGCTGCCAGGTTTGTATGTAACATCTCAGACTATTCCAGAGGTATAAACACAGGTAGTGTTAGGGAAAGGCTTTCTTTCCCTTTTCCCAAAATAAAAGTAAATTCCGTTGATCACATGCTGTATGTAGGCCCTTTAGGGCCAAGCAATGGGTTCAGCAGAAATATACATAGACAGAAAGGCAAAAGATCAAGAGAAGCTCAATTAAAATGAATAATACCTGTTCTTCTGTTAAGATCACTGTCACTGATATGACAATCAAAAAACACCAACACATTGTCAGTGATAGATAAGAGCTGGAAAAAACTCATACAATCTGTTACTCATGGCAGAATGTCCACTTTTCCTCCCACTTCAGCTTTTCCATTAAACAAGTCACCAGCAGACCCAAACTTTAGATGTAAAGAAAGAGTTTTTTGAGGCCTTGAAAGTAGGAGATTGGTAGAGAATTTCAAATTTAGGGAGGTGTTTTTCCTAAAACCCAATATTTTAATTATCCATCAGAAGATTCATAGTTCCTCTTTTTTCTTTCTTTCTTTTTTTTTTTTTTTTTTCTATTTTAAATTTTTGTTTTTCTGAGAAAGGCCCCTTACAGTCAGATGTGCTAAAATTCAAGAACCTCTAGAATCCATTCCAGGAGCATCTATGATTATGGTCGTACTGCACTGAACCTTTGATGCTCAGATGTAGAGAACATGCAGCCTGGTACCATGTCATCTTCTGTGACAAGCATTACTTGTCTCAGTGAAAGACATTAGAGGAGAGGTGGCAAATGAACCCTCTAATGGGGGGATTGCCAAATATTTAGATCATGGTAGTATTTAATCTAGGAGTATGGAAGCTTTGCTTATAATTCTGTCTTATTCTTCCTGTTTTCTCTGTAATTATGGATATTCTGGCCATCTGTAGAAACACTCTATTCCTGAATTATTTCAGTTTTGTCTTTGACATTTTTGTGCAGTTGTGTTTTTCTGTCTAATCCTGAGCTGTATGAAGACAAATGTCCTATTATCAGCTTCTGAACAGATCACTTTTGTCAGCCATTCCCTGTTTGTCATGCGATGCACACAGTTCAAAGTGCTCACGGCCAGGTTAGCCAACTGTCCATATGACTTATCTGCATGTGTATCTTCATGGCTAGTTTTGACTGCTAACACCTCCTGTTCCCAAGAAGTCTTTAATGGACTTTTGTCATCAGTCTGCTTTGTAGATGCAATAAAGCAACCTCTAATTCCCTCTTGAAGATGCCTTGATGGCTTTCCTGCAATTGCTTGGATATAGCCTACTGCAAGGTCAGATGGGAAGTACAGGAAGACTCAAATGAAGGGTGAATTTACTCTGCGAAGTGCGGATATGGGTGTCACATTCTGGGCCATAAACTGTAGGCAGATTGGGCTGCAGAGAAGCCCTAGAGCCAGACAAGCAAAGCAAAACCACCTGCCCTCCCTCTCTAGACCCCTCAATAGACCAATGGAAGGTATATTTTTGTCATTTTTCCTCTACTTCACATTACTCATTGCCAGTCTCAGAAAACCAATGGTAGTGATAAACTCTTCCTTTTTTGTGTTCAAAGACAAAAAAGGACAAGTTTGAAATTTTCTGTAGAGATAATATTAGTGATTTTCAGAAAATCTTTAGCTCATTGCTTCATCAATCTACATCAAAAGTTGCTGTGATTTATGGTAGGAAGAACATTAAATAGGGTTTGGCACAAGTCACTTAAAAACACTCAGGCTTTGAAAAATGAGGTTTTGTTAATCCTAAACATTTTCGTTCTATTTTTTGTATAGAAATACCTAATTTTTAATAATAAAACATCTAAAATATTTTTCACAAGTTATGTTATGAAAACAGTCATACTTTGAAACTAGTTAGTCATGATAGAAACAAGACTTAAAAAAGCTCTTTCAATGCACATACTATTTTCTACTTTTCCAAATTACTTATTTATTATCAGTTTTACTGAGCCAGAAATAAAAAGAACAAAATATTATGACTGCATTTGGACAGAAAGTCTCATTATGCTGCTTACTAAAATGTTGGACTTGGACTCTACATCCAGTTTGCTACGTATGCTAAAAAATAAAATTAAATGGGACAGAGCGGTATTTTTTCTCCTTTTCCATCTTCCTCCAAGTTTAAAGTATTTTAATTTAAATCTGACTCAGAACTTACATGCATTACAGCACTAACAATACAAAATAATCTTTTTTATAGCTATGGAAAAAAAATCAAATAGGAAATGCTTTATGTATCTCTGTTCAAAGTGAGACTGCTAAGTACAAATCAAGTTAGGTGAATACTTTTAAGAGCCCTAATAAAAAAATGAGCCCCATCAAAGAAAAATCCAACCAAAAAAGAATCCAACCAAAAAAAATCCCACCAAAGAAAATAATAAATAGGGCGGGGTGTGTGTGTGCTGAAATAAAGAATCAACTGAAAATCTGTTTTTTGAGCAATGGAAAGCAAAACACAAAACCAAAAACAAAAAAAAAAATCTTCAGTCACTGTCGGAACTGGAAGGAAACTAAATTTCATAAAGCTGAAGCACTTCAGTGCCATTTAAGGAGACATGATATAATATAGCCTGAGGTAAGCTCCTTGAAAAGGCAATGAAACGTTCTCTAAACAAAGAAGTAAGTAGTAATTAGTCTGAGTATATGCAAATATTTGCATATGAAAAACTGACTTCTTACAAGTAATATTAATACTTTGCAAATTACAGAAGGTAATTGGCCTGACAATTTCTCATATTGTTTTTAAAATATGATCTTTAAAAGATATACTCATCAAACCCCAGAAGTCCTTTTCTTACCACAAAGCTACAAAGGTATGTGTGGTTTTAACAGATACTGGTTTGTGTGGCTCACAAAGAGATATTCTTACAGCTGTCTGCCACTAATGTGAGGTCAGAAGGGTTAAACTTCTTGGGTAATTACTATAATGGCAAGGGATTCATTTGCATCAGGAGAACTGAGAGTCTTGATGCCAAATGTTACGTAGTCCCAAGCAAACCAGAGTGAGGTTCTGGCAAATGGTGAGTTAGCAGCTATGGAGGGAAGCCCTGTAGAAGGCATTGGGAACACCCTTGGAAAGAGTCAGTCAAATGCACTGAATATGTTTATAAAATGTGCCTCCTACAGATTTGTTTACCTTTCTCTATATTTACTCTTTTTTTCACCTGTTGTGAAATGGCAGCTACATGAGATTAGAGAAATGGGCTGTGTAGCTGAAGAGTTGCTGAGTAGCTTTTACATTTCCATATTTCCTGCCAGAAGGTGAACTTTTGGAAAATCCTTTCAGAAACATCTAAGGAACTACAAATATGTTGAGACCATCTACATGTCCAAGTGGACGCTGAGACATTACTTCTGTTTTAGGCTGAAGAGCATCAAGCAGAACTTGGAACAAAGAGTCACCTTGTGATTTAGCAGGTCTGGCACTTTTTGTTCCCATATCTAGAAGTCCAAAACATGATGCCTGGGGCAATATTTTCTAAAGGATATTTTATTTCTGAAATCATTGAAACAAGTCTGATCATTTGAATTAATCAGAAGTCTCTCATCATTTTTCATAAAAACAAGAATTCTACTCTCTTGTAACACAGCTGAATCCTGTAAATTTTCCTTTTCTTCTCATTGAATAGGGTATTCGTCTTAACTTCACATATTAAATGTTAGAATCATAGAATCATAGAATCATTAACATTGGAAAAGACCCTTAAGATCATCAAGTCCAACCGTTAACCTAGCACTGCCAAGTCCACCACTAAACTATGTCCTTAACCACCATGTCTACCCATCTTTTAAATACTTCCAGGGATGGAGACTCAACCACTTCCCTGGGCAGCCTGTTCCAATGCCTGACTACGCTTTCGGTGAAGAAGTTTTTCCTAATATCCAATCTAAACCTCCCCTGGCGCGCTTGAGGCCGTTTCCACTCGTAAAGAAATTATTATTAAGAAGGTGGTATGCCTCCTAAACCTTTCCCCACTTTCAGAAGGCGGCTATGTTCATTTGATTAAATATTCTGTATGCAAGGTGTGTACACCAATTTGGCATGCTCACCGAGAAAAGGTGGTACGTTAATGTAATATTTAATATTGTTCTAAGTAATAGAAGTGGGCTCCAGGAAAAAAAAAAAAAAGAAAAAAAAACCAACTTCATTTAAATAATGATTGATGGCAGCACATGATGATACAATAATTAATTTCCTGACTGGTAAAAACAAATCAATGTGTAATTTTAGATACTATTCTTCAAGAGCAGGAGATATTTAAGGCTTGATCTTAGTCATGTAGTGCAGACAAAATTCCTACTGATTTCACATACAGTTTCTGTGAAAGGGTCACAGCACTGGCCCTAAATAGAAGGAAGGTATAGGAGAAATTTATATCAAAAGGAATCCCCACCCCCAGTACATAGTAACTCCTTTTATCTGGATAATTAACATACTTTATGTAAATGACAAATAAATATGCTTGATTCAAGGACTCCCCTGGAACTTTTGTGGCATTTAAGAAAACACTGATGCTTTCCTCTTTTAGAGGATAACCAATTACCATAAGAGCCTCACCTGTCCTTGAGTGCATCTGCCTACTTGTGGAAGCAGGATAAATGTGGTTTCCAGCATTAACTCTTCCTACTGCACCTTTAAATTCCTCCTCAAAGATCTAGGAAGTTGCCACATTGCACAGACTAATCTTACGTCCTTAGTCACATAATTAATTTGTGGGGCAAGAGGGTGGTACAATTTACTTGGGGTGGGTCAGGGTAAGGCTGGGATTAGAAGTGACGCCGGGATTCTCGTTTAATGCCTTACTACACTCTGAAGTCTCTCAGCCTTGGCTAGAAGAACAACCTGAAAAAGCAAATTTATTGTTGTCCTTTTTTTGGTATTATTTTTGTGGTTTTGTTTGAGATTTTTTAAAAATTCCTTATAGACGATCTTTTTTTAATTTAGGGTGATTAGTAACATGCCTCAAAGCAAGCACAAACACTTTATTCCAGGCTCTGAGAGAATTAAACCCATTTTATTTCTCTTCCAGACTAAGTTACTAGTAAGTCATTCATTCTTTCAGCTGAGAGAGTGCAATTTGGCCCCACTTTCCTGCAGAAGGTTTGCTTTGCTGCAGAGCTGTTTGTGTCTCAGCCCTGGTAAAGTGAATCATAAAAACAGCTTCTTAAGTAGCTGTAGGATAAATCTCCAAGAGAACTCTAGGAACTGTGACTAGAAAAATCTCTGAGCAAACAACCTGGATTAACTAAAGTTGAAAATACAGTCCATGGCTTAAAAACTAATACAAAATGACTGGCTGATTAACTGGTAAAGCAGATGTCTCAGGTGAATAACGGAATAAATCATCTACCAGCTGACAAACAAGATGACTGTGCTTTGTGGATAAATTGACACATATACAGAGTACTAATCCGCGTCTGCTGGTTTAATTGACTAATGATAAAGTCTAACTCCAAATGTAAACAACGCGCAGTTAAATCTAATCTGAAGTACAGGCACTCAGGAAGCCAGTGCTTCAGCTCCTCTAAAAGTTTGTGCCAGGCAGAATGCAACTCCTGCAGTGAATGTGCAGATTAGGGAAGGCTTGAAAGGCAATCAGCTCACTGGTGGTAACAAGTTAAAATCATCACCCCCCTACTAAATTTCAGCACAGGTTGCCACTGGCAAACAGAAGGGAGAAATATGGCCAAGAGTAAAAAGGAACAGGATCCTTAACTGGACTACAACAGAGTACTGTTTCCATAGCTTAGTATTTACCTTGATAATGCAGTCACACTTATTCTACTTCAAAATAAATATTTTATAGGTATGTGACAGATCACTACCAGTAACAATTGGAAATTTCATATACAGCTTCAGAATAGCATTTCTGTTTCAATGGGAAGTCATTCTTTCCATTCAGTTATTAATGTCTGGTTGTTTGTCATTACATAAACAGGTGGAGTTGATGAATATGCAATGAGAGACTGAAGCTGCCCATTTCTCCTCAATATGGCCTCCTGCTGCCCCATCCACCTGCTTTGGCTTTACTTCCAGAATGCAGCATTTTTCACTATTTGCTCAAGTGCTTTCTAAGGGAAGACTCCATCCTGACCACAATTTGTTTTCCAGAGAATGCAGAATATGGATCCCCAAGCACACCACACCATTCTGTATAATTGTTATTAATATAAAGTGTTCCCCAACTGCACAGAGTAGTGTAAAGTCGAACCACACTAATAAACACTATCAGTTAAAGTGTCAATATAGAAAATTCTAAACTGAAACAGCTTTGCCTAAGAACTAGAGCGTGTAACCCTTTTGCTGTCAAATTCTTTACTAGTTGAGTAGGTTCTTTCAAATCAAGGAAGCTTCATGGATGAGTAAAATGGGACTATGCCTCTGAATTAATGTTGAATCAGCTTGAATGAAGGTTGGACAATGTAGCCCAAAAATAGCATGACAGAAGGGAGTTAAATTAGATAGAGGCATAATGCATAGCTAAAATGACCCGATTTAAATTTATATCATCAGACCAAATAGTATTTGGATTTCCACAGTTACTGACTTCTTAAATTAGAACATTTAACTTGCAGTCTTGCAAATCATTATGATTTAGCACGGCAAATGCTGCATGGAGGCAGAGATGGAATTACATATCTGTATGTTTCAAAGCAGGTGATTGTCACCTGACATGGAACTACAGTACCTGTGCTACAGTTCAGGCTAACACAAAGTCTGGCACGCCAGAAGATTTTGAATTTATGGAATCATATAGTAATTTAGGTTCAAAAGTACCTTCAGAGGTCATCTTGTGTAACCCACTGCTCAAAGTAAGCCTACATAGATCAGGCTGTTCAAAGATTTCTCTAGCTGAGTATTCAACATCTCCAGAGGTGGGCATTCTTGAACATCCCCAAGGATGGATATTATAAAAAAACCCCAACATTTTAATAGAAATACAAAGTATAAAGACTGGGTTAGATTGAGGAAGCAGAAATTAATACGGGAGGAATAAATAGAGATAAAATAAAAGATTTCTACATGAGAGAGTATCTCACTGGGTTGCTTTGATTAGTTTTTGTATCATATTTTAAGTGACTTCCCACCTGGAATCTGTCCATAACCTCATTCCTTATCTTTTTGTATTGATTCCTCGCACCACTGTCCACTGTTGGTATTACTAGTGACTTCATCCCAGCAGAGATGAAAACCCTTAGAGGACATCTGAACATGGCAAAACCACCAACATAACTAATGCAGATATATCTATGCTGTCACTATGTCTGTAACCAGTTTCCAAAAGTCCATGACAATCCTGAGGGATATGGGCCAGGTGAAGAGTAGAGTCAGGATGCTGAATTTTAGAAGAAAAAACTTTCAGATATTTAAGTAATTAGTGGATGGGATCCCCTGAAAAACTGCTCTCAGCGACAGTTTCTGAACAGAGCTGGCAGCTCTTTAAGGACATTTTTCTTAAAGTGCAAGAGCCCTTGATTCTCATGTGTAAGAAATCAGACAAGGAAAGAAGGTGCCCAGCATGGCTTAGTAAGGACCTTCTGGTCAAACTAAAGTGTAATAAGGAAATGCAAAGGCAGTGAAACCAGAGAAGTGTACCTTGGGAAGAACGTAGGGACACCGGCCAGATGTGTAGGGATGAGATCAGGAAAGCTAAGGCACAATTGGAGCTGAATTTGGTAATGAATGTGAAGAAGAATAAGGGCTTTTACAGGTATGTTGGCCAGAAAAGGAAGATTAAAGAAAATGTACGGACCCTGACAAATAAGACAGGAGAACCAGTAACAATCAACATGGAGAAGACTGAGGTATTCAACAATCCTTGTGCCTCAGTTACCACTGGAAATCACTCTTCCCACATCTCTCAACCCCCTGAACCCTCAAGTCAGAGACTGGGAGAATGAAGTCCCTCCCATAGAAGGAGAAGATCTGGTTTGAGACCACCTGAGAAACACGAACATACATAAGTCCATGGGACCTGACAAAATGCATCCCAGGGTCCTGAGGAAACTGGCTGATGTAGTTGTCAAGCCACTCTCAATCATATTTCAGAAGTCATGGCAGTCAGGCAAAGTCCTCAGTAACTGAAAAAAAGGGAAACATCACACCCATTTTTAAAAAGGGTAAAAGGAGGACTCTGGGAACTACTGACCAGTCAACCTCACCTTCATGTCCGGAAGATTATAGAGCAGATCCTCCTGGAAGAAATGTTGAAAGCTATGGAAGACAGGGAGGTGATCAGAGACAACCAACGTGGCTTCACCAAGGGCAAATCATGCCAGACTATAGAATCATAGAATCATAGAATCATAGCATCATAGAATCATAGAATAGTTTGGATTGGAAGGGACCTTTACAGGTCATCTAATCCAACCCCTCTGGAATGAGCAAGGACATCTTCAACTAGATCAAGTTGCTCAGACCCCTAGCCAACCTGACCTTGAATGTTTCCAGCGATGGGGCATCTACACCCCTCTGGGCAACCCGTTCCAGTGTTTCACCATCCTCATTGTGAAAAATTTCTTCCTTATATCTAGTCTGAATCTACTCTCTTTTAGTTTAAAACCATTACTGCTTGTCCTATCGCAACAAGTCCTACTAAAAAGTTTGTCCCCATTTTTCTTATAAGTCCCCTTTAAGTCTTGAAAGGCTGCAATAAGGTCTTCGTGGAGTCTTCTCCAGGCTGAACAACCCCAACTCTCTCAGCCTTTCCTCATAGGAGAGGTGTTCTGTCCGTCTGATCATTTTTGTGGGCCTCCTCTGGACCCGCTCCAACAGGTCCATGTTTTTCCTGTGCTGAGGACTCCAGAGCTGGACGCAGTACTCCAGGTGGTGTACCACCAGAGCGGAGTAGAGGGGCAGAATCACCTCCCTTGACCTGCTGGCCACGCTTCTTTTGATGCAGCCCAGGATACAGTTGGCTTTCTGGGCTGCAAGCGCACATTGTGAGCTCATGTCCAGCTTTTCATCCACCAGTACCTCCAAGTCTTTCTCCACATGGCTGCTTTCAATCCATTCATCCCCCAGCCTGCACTGACATTGGGGATTCCCCCAACCCCAGTGAAGGACCTTGCACTTGGCCTTGTTGAACCTCATGAGATTTGTATGGGCCCACTTCTCGAGCTTGTCCAGGTCCCTCTGGATGGTATTCCATCCTTCAGGCATGTCAACCACACCACTCAGCTTGGTGTCATCTGCAAACTTGCTGAGGGTGCACTCGATCCTGCTGTCTATGTCATCTTAATGAAGATATTAAACAGTACTTGTCCCAATACTGGACCCTGAGGGACAGCACTCGTCTCTAATCTCTATCTGGACATTGAGCCATTGATCACTACCCTCTGGATGCGACCATCCAACCAATTCCTTATCCACCAAACAGTCCACCCATCAAATACATATCCTTCCAATTTAGAGAGAAGGATGTTGTGGGGGACCGTGTCAAAGGCCTTACAGAAATCCAGATAGGTGACATCCGTAGCTCTTCCCTTGTCCACTGATGTAGTCACTCCAGTGTGGAATGCCACTAGTTGGTTAGGCAGGACTTGCCCTTGGTGAAGCCATGCTGGCTGTCTCGAATCACCTCCCTGTCCTCCATGTGCCATAGCATAGCTTCTAGGAGGATCTGTTCCATGATCTTCCCAGGCACAAAGGTGAGGCTGACAGGTCGGTAGTTCCCAGGGTCCTCCTTTCTACCCTTTTTAAAAAAGGGTGCAATGTTTCCCTTTTTCCAGTCATCAGGGACTTCACCTGACTGCCATGACTTTTGAAATATCAAGGATAGTGGCTTGGCAACTACATCAGCCAATTCCCTCAGGACTCTGGGATGCATCTTGTCAGGTCCCATAGACTTATGTATGTTCAGTTTTATGTATGTTCGGTTTCCTCAGGTGGTCATGAACATGATCTTCTCTTACAGTGCGAAGGACTGTAAGAGAAGTAGTAAGGCTAAAGTCAACCCAATTACTGTCTCTCCAGTGTTGATTCTAATTCCTTCTGGATATTTTTATTCATTTTCTTGAGCTTCCCTCAGGCTGATTTCTGAGTTTTTAAGCTAATTTTCAAATTTGGGGTTGTTTGTTTGTTGTTTGTTTTGGAAACTTCAGAATATTTGTAGTTTTCATGTAGTTTTCAAGTCCCTGTCTTGTCGTCCATCCACTTGAGAGGTGTGGGAAGAGAGGCTGTCAGTGAAGCTGTTGATTACCTCATCTTTTTCCTTGTCTGTTGTTACCAATTTGCTCATCGTGTTCATTGGAGGGATACGCTTTCTTTGACCTTCCTTTTCTTGCTGACGTACCTGTAGAAGCCCTTATTATTCTTTACATCCCTTGCCACGTTCAGCTCCAGCTGCGTCTTGGCCTTCCTGACCCCACCCCTACACAACCAAGCAGCATCCCTATACTCTTCCCAGGATACCTGTCCCTGCTTCCACTGCCTGTGCATTTCCTTCTTGCTTTTAGTTTGACCAGGAGGTCTCGACTCATCCATGCCAGTCCCTTGCCTTCTTTCCCTGATTTCTTACACCTGGGGTTCAAGAGCTCTTGTGCTCTATAGAAAGCATCCTTAAAGGTCTGCCAGCTCTATTCTGCTCCCTTGTCCCTGAGGGGAGCTTCCCAGGGGGTCCTATTGACTAACTCTTTGAAGAGCTGGAAGTTTGCTTTCCTAAAATTCAGGGTCCTGACTTTACTCTTCACCTGACCCATATCCCTCAGGACTGCGAACTCCACCAGTGCATGGTCACTGCAGCCCAGGCTGCATCCAGTCTTGATGTCACTGATTAGCTCACTTGTGTTGATGACCAATAGGTCCAGTATTGCATCCCCTCTGGTAGGGGCTGTCTATTACCTGGCTTAAGAAGTTATCCTCAATGTATTCCAGGAGCCTCCTGGATTGCCTACAGCTCACCATGCTACTTTTCCAGCAGATATCAGGGTCTTTGAAGTCCCTCAAGAGGATGAGAGCCTGTGAGTGTGATGCCTCCTGTAGCTGGAGTAAGAAGGCTTTGTCAATAGGCTCCCCTTTATTGGGCAGCCTGTAGTAGACAGCAACCACAAGGTTCCCTTTATTGCCTTGGTCTCTGATTCTTATCCATAAGCTTTTAAACTGCTTGTGGCTGTTCTTCAGAGACAGCTTTTCACACTGTATCCATTTCTTGATGTAGAGGGCAATGCCTCCGCCTCCCCTTCCTTGTCTGTCCCTTCTGAACAGCCTGTAGCCCTTGATAGCTGCACTCCAGTCATGGGATTCATACCACCAATTTTCAGTACTGGCAACTAGATTGCAGCTTTCTAGCAGCATGGTGGCTTCCAACTGCTTCTGTTTCTTGCCCATGCTGCGTGCATTGGCGCAGAGGCACTTCAGCTGGGCTGTTGGCCATGTCACCTTCTTACAGGAACACACCTTAATTCCTTTGAGGTATTTCACTGGTGTTTCCCTGTTGGCTCCTATTACCTCAGGAGCTCCTGGGTCATCTCTGTAAGACTTCAAGCGTTCTGCAGTGTAGCCAGCACATGTCAGAGCAACAGGCTGAGGGTCCTTGCTAGCACCCCGTCCCTCTAACCTTGTGCCATTCCACAGCTTGTCACAGGCAAGTCTGATACTATCCCCCTCTCCCTTCAAGTCTAGTTTAAAGCTCTGTCGATGAGTCCCACTAGCTCATGAGCAAAGACCCTCTTCCCCCTTTAAGAAAGGTGAATCCCATCCAATGACAGCAGGCGTGGTGCTGGGTAGATCATCCTGTTACTGAAAAACCAAAAACTGTGGTGGTGACACCAGCCATGGAGCCATGTATTAATAGACTGGGCTCGTCTGTTTTTTCCAGTGTCACTGACTACAACTGGAAGGACAGAGGAAAAAATAACCTGTGCTCCAGATTCCCTTACCAATTGTCCCAAGGTCCTGAAGTCTCTTTTGATTGCCCTTGAACTATGCATTACAGCTTCATCACTTCAGCTCCAGAACAGCTTCCCTTGGCAACTCAACTAATCTAGTGGTCTTATACAATGTGGTGACTGCATCAGTGGGAAAGAGGAAGAACTACGAATGTCATCTACCTGGACTTCTGTAAGACCTTTGGTATGGTCCCCCACAACATTCCGGCCTCTAAATTGGAGAGATATGGGTTTGATGGATGGACTGTTGAATGGATAAGGAATTGACTGGATGGCCACGTCCAAAGAGTTATAGTCAACGGCTCAGTGTCCAAGTGGAAACCTGTAGTGACTGGTGTCCCTCGAGAGTCCATACTGAGACCAGTACTATTTAATATCTTAATCAGTGACATAGACAAGGGGATTGAGTGCACCCTCAGCAAGTCTGCGGATGACACAAAGCTGGGTAGTGCAGTTGATTTGCTAGCAGTAAGGGATGCCATCCAGAAGGACCTTGACAAGATTGAGAAATCGGCCCATACAAACCTCATGAAGTTCAACAAGGCCAAGTGCAAGGTCCTTCACAGGGGTTGGGGCAATCCCCAACATCCGTACAGGCCAGGGGATGAATGGATCGAGAGCAGCCATGTGGAGAAAGACTTGGGGGTACTGGTGGATGAAAAGCTGGACATGAGCCAACAATGTGCTCTTGCAGCCCAGAAAGCCAATCGTATCCTGGGCTGCATCACAAGAAGCATGGCCAGCACATCAAGGTGGGTGATTCTACCCCTCTACTCTGCTCTGGTGAGACCCCACCTGGAGTACTGTATCCAGTTCTGGGGTCCCCAGTATAAGGATGGACCTGTTGGAACCGGTCCAGAGGAGGGCCACAAAAATGGTCAGAGGGCTGAAACACCTGTCCTATGAAGAAAGGCTGAGATAGTTGGGGTTGTTCAGCCTGGAGAAGGGAAGGCTCAAGGAAGACCTTATGGTGGCCTTTCAAGACTTAAAGGGGGCTTATAAGAAAGATGGGGACAGACTATTTAATAGGGTCTGTAGTGACAGGACAAGGGTAGGTTTAGATTGCACATAAGGAAGAAATTTTTTACAATGGGAGTGGTAAAACACTGGAACGGGTTGCCCAGAGAGGTGGTAGATTCCCCATGACTGGAAACATCCAAGGTCAGGTTGGCCAGGGGTCTGAGCAACCTGATCTAGTTGAAGGTGTCCCTGCTTGCAGTCTGAGGCTGGATTAGATGACCTTTAAAGGTCCCTTCCAACCCAAGCTGTTCTATGATTCCATGATTCTATGACCAACAGGGATGAATTTTAGCATATTACAGTCTTTAATCCAGTACTCCACAAATGATGCTCACTTCAGCTGGCATCATATTATCACTGCATTACATTATTGCAATAACATCAGTTGATCTTAGGGTGTTTTCTGCACACTGTAAGTGTATAGAAATGCTACATTTGTACAAGTAGTATGCTGTAAAAACCCCAGAATTTCTAAAACTGTTTAGATTTATGTTGTTGGAAGTTGTTCCTAGGGGTGTGAAATACTGTATATTGGATTAAAATGAGGCTAATTTTGGGAACAGGACCTAGGACCATGTTGATCCACAACCAAATGCTGTAACATTTAGATCACAGTTGCACTCCTCTTACCTTTTCCTGTCTTGATGGCTTTTGTTTTCCTGGCTGCCCACTGTCCTAGCTTTAACAGCAGATGTGGACCACATTTTTAGCTACAGAATTAATCTGTGTGATGGTTAGGGAATTCTCATTATGGGTACTGACTCCAAGAGGCTATGAATGATCTAGAACCAATTTCCTACTTACAATATTAAACAAACCTTGGGATGCTAGTCAGTACCTGCTGAAATCAAAGTGCTTCGGTAGTTACTGGATAAATATCTTTTGAAAATTGAAAGTGGTGGAGAATGAGATAGTTGACCTTGTTGGAGAGGAAGACAGGAAGGTCAGGACTGGCAGTGATATATGGAAATGAAAACTAGAGGGAAAGAGTGAAAAGCTTCAGGGAAAGTGCCTGTGCTGAAAGACAAAAGTCTAAGTTTATAAAATGGACCAATAAATCTCTTAGAGTTGAAAGTGAGGAAATAAGGCCTGGAGGCTACAAAGAAGTCTGCTACAGTGCAGTGTCATCCTTATTGAAATAATTGTGGTGAACCATGGAAAATGAGGTTTCAACCACCCTATGAGATAATTTTTAGAGACTGTGGAAACCTGGGAGGATGCGACTCAGTACTAAATCAAAGCTGTAATGGTTTTCTGAGTTCATTAAAGAAATATAAATGAAATATTTCAAAGTTTATGAATTAATTTTTTTGAATACTCTATTCTCTTAGAGGAGTTGGTAGCTCGATTATCTGCCTCAGTTCAGGATGAAAATAAATTGGAAAAAGAGTAAAATATTTCCCACATGTTCTGTAACTTTAAATTCAGATCTTTAGTTATGGTCCTCATTAGACATGGAAAGGGTAGGAAGCCTGATGCCGAGTGAAAGAGGCTCATTTCTAGGGGATGGGTGGGTCACCTTTATCAAACATGTAATGGTAAAGGGAACGTAGCAGTTTACTTTGAACTCATAATTAGCCTCATGGGTTCAGTAACATGGAAGCAAACCTTACTGGGCTAATGGAAAGTAGTAATGGAAGGTAGCTGGCTTTTGGGTCATTTGTGGAAAGCCTGTATCTAGGGGGCTGGATGAGGAATTTTGTATCTGCACCAGTGCTGGAATGTTTAGATTTGTACTCAAACTTTGCCACTGCTACCAGTCTCTATTTAGAGCTGTATGTAGTTCTGCCACCTGCAGTTGTGACATTCCAACTTGCGTTGTAATCTTCAGAGCTAAAACTACACAACGGAATAAAAAGCAGCAGATGGAGTCACGTCATTTACACTGAATACTGCAGGAAAGGCAGCCAGATCGCAGCAGATCAGGAGGAAAAATCCATTTTTGTCACTAAGCAGCAGAAGAAAAAATAAATTGCAGATAGAAAAGGATTAATTTCTAAGGGACGAGCTATTAAATGTAGCATGGAAATTGGACTCTATCAGAAGTTTGAAGAATTTAACTTGACAAACTATATGCAACAGTGAATTATTACTTTAAACTCATAACCCAAGGCTGCAATGCAGGGATAGAGAAGGTAGAAATTAATTAATCAGCAATCTAAGCTGAGAGCAATATTCACTTTTAGAAGTCTGGTGAACAGAAGTAAGGACACCAAAAGGACTTACATAAATTATAGGTCACTCGAGATAACAGCACTCAAATCTGTGAAGGTCTCAATGTTAAATGCAGAAGTGGTGTAACAAGATAAATAACAAGTGTTTAATGATAGCAGAAAAACAATAATAACCTGCAATCAGATGGATAATAAATTATGGGCAGATGGTAGTTGGGATCTGCAAATATTTCACTGTCCCATCTGCCTTCATCCATTGGTATCATTTTAAATTGGATTCCAGAAAAGATGCTTTTATCCTCCCCTTTTATTTTTCAAAATTCATTATTAGCATTATGTTGTGTGAATTTGTTTCATGGTTTGTTATGATACATCACCAACAGGCCTTTGTATTGTGAATTTGCAGCACTGGAAAAAAGCCAGGGTAATTTTGGGGTTGCACATTTTTGTCTTAAAAATTTCATAAAGTGAAACTTCCTCTGTAAAGAGCATTTTTATTGCAGAAAACATATTGGAAGTTTTACCTCAGTCAAGCAATGGTATGACTTTGAAAGTAAAGTAGATTTTCCTGTCCAAATAAATATATTGTACAAACATAGTAGCTACCTTGACAAACAAATAGCATTCAAGGACAAAGTGTATATTAACATTCATTTAGTGATGTTGTTAAAATTACCAATAGATATTTAACTTCATGGATCATGAATGGAGAATAGGAATTCTTCTGACTTGTGGTTAAAGCACAATTTCTCTCTCAAAAGACCAAAATGAAACTTGGTCTTTAACATCCTCTTTTTTATGTTTTCATATACATTGTTTTTCTCAGCTTGAGGATGCTGAAAAATCTCTCTTACCCTGAAACTTATTTAAAAATAAAAGACACCCCCCTCGACCCCCTTTCTAAGAGTTTGTACAAGGGGATAAAACAGCAGGAGAGGGCAGTTTCTTTGTAATACCACTCTCCCTAGCAGGCAGGAGGGGAAGGAAAGTAAGTGAGAACTTCAACTCATTTGAAGCAGGCTGTCCATCAAAGACACCTGCAGTTCCTCAGACACAACCATTCATCACCACCATCCTACTAGAGGAGAAAAGGGGTTTTATAAGCAACTTAATGAGCTTAATTCCCAAATCTGACAGTGCTTAGCCCCAGGTAGCTGAGTTCAGAAATGGTGGTCTTACATTTAACAGCTTTATGAAATTATATCTTTTTGTAAAGTGTGGGTGGGGATTGGAAAAGGTAATTGTGAGGACATCTGTTTTATTCCTGTAGTATTCAAGGATAATAGACAAAGTTAAGGGTCAGTTTTCTTTGATTTATACATTCATGCCAAACTAATATGCTAATATCTTATTTAAATCAAGGCATATGAATTTGCATACTGTAGTGTTCTATATCCCATTGAGATCTTCACTGCCTCAATGTTCTGTGTTCTCCTTGTGCTTCAGTTTCAAGGGCTCTTTAACCTCTGGAAGAATTTATTATGTGCCTTCCAGATGGAGAAGAAAAAAAAAAAAACAGTTTATTATAACACATCTAAAAGAATTATTAACCTTTCACATGTGAGACACAAGACAAAATCTATAGTATTCATATGCCAAAGAAATTTGTGTAGATTAACTAAATTTTTGAATTCAGAGATTTAGCTGTATGTTAATGGATTTCTAATAAACTTGCACAAAGGCATTAAACAGTACAAAATAATCAGGAAGCAGGAGATATCTGTGGGTTTTTTTTTCCCACTGATTTGCTTTTTTTTTGAGAAAATAATATGTTTAGCACTTTAAACAATGAATGGTATGTAGGAATGAATGGTAGCAAACAATATTCTGAAGTGCTTCCATTTGTAAGACTTTTGCAGAAGCATCTCTATTTGGTGAAAGTAGCATTGTACCTGTGTCCCAGAGCATTCAGGACGGTGACACTTTTTACATGTCAGGTCTGAGGAGCAGTGACGCCATGGAATATGGAAACAAGTAATTAAGGAAAGTCATTGCAAAACTTTAGAAAAGCCCCAAACCAAACAAAACGCCATGTATTCAGTTAGGGGTAGTTTGAAAGAAATCCAGTTATCACTCCATATATTTCTATCCGCAATTCACAAGATGCCACTCTAGAAAATGAAACCTTCAGGAAAAAAGTAGCCTACTTGCAAAGAAAGAGTTGCCAGAAACATAAAAGGAACTAGATCCCATAAGGTAAGATGACTTAGGAAGAAATAAAAACCATTGAAAACTCAAATGGAGAACTAAGGATATTGAAACTGTGATAAATTGAAAAGATTTATGAAACCCAGCAGAGAGAGGACAGAGAGACTTATTTTGGAGGGCTTTTAATGAACCTCATAATGAAAGAGGTGAGTTAATTTTGAAGGTAATAGTTGAATTCTTATATGCTGTTCTGAATAACAAAAGATAGAAAGTTAATTTGGGGTTGGTCCAGAAATGGATTGGAAGAGACCATTAGAGTAAGTTTGGTGTAAGATGGTGAATCAGTATCTTTCCTGATGACGTGTGATCTTCTGCAGCTCCCAAATTTCAAAATCTGTTTAGCTGAATTGTGTAATCTTGTTGAGTATTTAGGGTTTTTTGTGATTATTATTAAAATGTAATATAAATATGCAGAGACTCATTTTTCAGAGGTTCCAAATATTGGTGGCTTCCTCTGAGAATATAATGCATGCCTGCTTCAAAATGTGCGTACAAGAGATTAGTTTTGAAATACTTCAGTTAACATTTTTGCATTATTTATAAGTAATTAGATATAACAGTGAGTAGAGGTGGCAAGTGTCCACTGTGTTTTCTATTCTGTCCTCCTGACATCACTTTATTCTATCAAAACTACAATACTTTTCTAAGATCCAGCCTATCTCTTCTTAGAGCATCTCCCATCCTCCTAGGAACAAATATGGTCATATCCTGAAGCTGTAATACTGAAACAGATCACGGAGCTTTTCCAAATTTTTGACACATGCTACAGTCCCTCTCCAATAAGATTGTGCAGCTTGTCTTGCTTTCAGTTTTGCATGTTTCAAACTTAAGTGCTGACTTAAGGCTCTGGATGTTTTGGTTCATGTCTCTGCACTTCAATTTCATTTACTTATCTGTTTCCTTGCCATAGAAAGCATCTGACTTGTGTGCATGCCAGTTCATTATACTCACTTAATAATACTAGTCTGGTTTATTTCGCCATAAGCTATTCTATTTTGGTACAGTGTTCCATTTCACACCCTTCTTTCTCTACGATACAAGTCTGCTTTCTGTCTCATTGTTTTTCGGTAAATGAAAGATTAGTTAAGATTTAACAGAAGATGTCAGTCTTTCTCCTTACCACCTTGTTTAATGTCCAGCTATTAAATCTTAATAATGCCGATCTTACTTATATGAAGAATATTTCCTTGAAATATTTTCCCATTTTTACCATAGTTCTAATTTTTGATGATGACAAACCTCCATTCACTACTTCATTACTGACACTTCCCTTTTGTCACTGGCTCTTCTGCCATGGGAAGACCTATGATCATCCTTTTCAACTGAGAGAAATATTTTAAATTATATTTTGAAATATCTTTTTCTGGTTTAAGTTGTAAGCTAGACTCCTTCTGTCTATACATGAGCTTCACATAAGTCTTGTTTAAAGTTCATATTTTATGTCAAGAGGGCAAAATTAAACCTTCTTTGACCTGCATTTCTATAAAATATTTTTTTAAAAACAAGCTTAGTAAATAGCAGGGTTTGGTTTTTGGGGGGATTTGGTTTTTTGGGGAGGTCGGGATTTTTTTTGATATATTTACCCTCAATGATTTAGATGCACTTCTATTCTTCTGATTTAAGGCTGCCAGACAGTAATAGTGATTATACACCAGATTTTCTGACATTTTTGTAGTTCTGCTTTTCAGATAAACTGGTGAACCAGTTGGTTGAATTCTGTGGAATGATATGTTGTAAATACAACAATTCTTCTTTTCTCATTTCACTTGCTGCAACACTGCAACAACAAGATTTGTTTGCTTTTTAGACTGTGGGAACAGGCAGAGACAGAATGGCATTTTAGTAGCATTTATACACCTTTTTTTTCCAGAAGCTGAACATATATGAGAAATCAGTTCATTGACTAATACCATGTATTTATATTTTAAGTCTATTTTATGTTTAAAAAAAGTCTGGTATGCAATACTTTTGTTTCAGTATTACAAATTAATTATTTTTTTTCATATTAGTCTTCTGGGCTTTAATTTATATTCAAAATAGTAATCAATTCTCATTCTTTATATAAAAATAGATAAATTAAATTTCCTCTTTTAACACATTAAACAGTTAAATTATTTCCCACTGATATTTTAAAGAGTAGTTTCCTCATTCTTTACAGACTTTAGAGGATAATGAGGTGCCTAGTTTTTTAGAAGCCAAATGTAGACTGCAGTGCATTGCTTCATGCATGATACTTCTGAACTATACCATTGCATCTCTTTCTTGTTTCTAAAAAAAAAAGCCTTCAAATACAATCAAAATGTGAATAGGTGTAAACTGTTGCATATAATGTGTTCCTCATCAAGTAAAAATCAAATTTCCCTTCAAATTTATAAAAGAAGAAGTAGTCAAGATAATCAACTTGTGTAAGTCAAGATAATTTTTGTGCAATGCAGAACTAAGCTTCCAGATTCCTGGTTACAGAATATGATGGAGAGCAAATACATAAGTGGGTTTACTAAGAGCTGAAATGCAGATGTAATCTTCAGTAGGGTTATAAATGGAAGAGAGGGCCTACTGGAGGAAATAGCACTCTATCTTGACCTTTTCTTAAACTTTTTCTCTATTTGGTGTCAGTGGTCACTGTCACATGAGAGACTGGGCCAAATGGATACCTGGGAAGACATGAGGGCCTGTTCTTCTCTCCATTAATTTTTACCTTGGTGATACAGCCAAGGTAAAAGCCAAAGCAATGCATAGCTGCTGATGCCACAAAACCTGGAATGGGCATTTATACCGTGGTAGGTGGATGCTCAGCTTCTCTCAGGGTGTTCCCTTGGTGGTCAGGGAAACCCCTCACCCTACTCCCAACCCCATCTTCTGGATATCAGGAGCAGGTTTGACTCATGTGTTATGGTCATAACAACAGGTCTGGTTTATTGTCCTGCTCCAGCTGTGGTGATCAAGCACAGGGCTGCTCCACAGGTACCCCCCGAGAGCACCAGTCACATGGCTACCTGCTCTGTTGTCCTTTTTTTCCATCTCTTGATCTCCCTTTTCACTGTTGTTCTACATCTCTTTCTCCTGCCTTGTCTTCTCCCAGAAAAACACCCAGCCCTAATTATTTTTTCCTTATTTTCCCAGCTGTGGTACCACAGTACACAAATTCGGTATTTCTGACATTACTTAGGTAATCTCATCCTTATATGGTATTGCTGGTACAGTTACCTGGCCATAGTTGCTCTTGCAAGACTGTACTTTCCAAAAGGTCCCCAATCCTTCCCTCCAAGTGCCTGTGCAATTTGAGCTCCCTTTGACCTGTGAAATCCAGCCAGCCCTCGTAGCACTAACTGTAACTTGTGTCAGCATGTTGCTGGGTTGTTTGTTATGTCCAGCAGTTTCACATCCAGTAGTTCTCCATGTCCAAGCCAGTTAGCTCAGCCTCAGGCCAGGGCCAAGTAAGTGCCCTAGTCATTTGCCTGCAATCCTAACAGAGCCCATTGCCACTTTTTCCCTAAATCAGTTTATCAAAATGCTGCTTAAGAGATTAATTAGGTGGTATTATTCTATATATAATTGTTAATTTAATTAATCCCACCACCTTTCCAATTTAATTATAATTATTAAAGTGGTAAGAACAGCATTTTATTCTGTGAATGGTGTCTTAGTGAAGGCCAGATTGCAAATTTCTCTTTCATACTGGAAGGGTCCTGTTTGATTCCAGTCAGCGGAGCTATATGCTCACCAGCAGAAGCAGCTGAGGATTGAGCATCCATGCACATCTGCTCTCTGCATTAGTTTACCAATGTTGACTTATTGGATGTCAGTGGAAAAATGTTAATGGCAAACAAATGTGAAAATCACAGAAATTAATATTCATGTAACCTTTATTTTATATTTGCATATGTGAATATTCATTCTGTGACCATTTCCCCTTAGTTTCTTCCCTCAATTGTGCAAGAAGAATAACTGATATATAAAAATAGGATAGGAGATAAGAGGAAGGTTACTAATTACCTGGAAAAACTTCTGGCTCAAGAGCAGCAAAGGGCTGAAGACTAGAACAGCTGAGTGAGAATATAAGTATCACATATGACTGCCCTGTTACCTTCTCCTGAGGATCTCCTACTGCCCACAGTTAGAAGCTGGGTACTGGCCCAGGCTGATCTTTGGTCTAAGAGTAAACTACTTGTAATATTCTCATGGTTTAGAAACAGTCTTCCTCCCTGAATATAAGCTTCTTTTTGTTGTTGTTTAAATAGTCTTTGAAACTCCCATTTAGGGTGGCATCTAGAGAAAGAATGTTCAGCCAGATAAACTGTCAGGTGGTTGGGATTTTTTTTCCCATCTACATTAATAATTATGATCATTCAAATATGGGACAGGAAATGCAGCATGCAACTTACCTGGGCAATCACCACAAACAAGAGAGCTTGATTTCTGGAAAAGTAACATTCCATGCAAAAAAACCCTAAGGTTTTTGAAGATACTGAGAACAAATTTGAAAAACAAACAAGCAGAGAAAATTGTGATCTGATTTTTGGCACGTGGAAAAAAAAAAGAAAAATTGTCAGATATCTTGTTTGGAAAATACACATCAATCAAGAATCAAAATTAAATGACACAGACAAAATGAAAGAAGCAACAATCTGAACTCTATTGTTGAAAGCCTTACAATACTTTTCAGTCCTCTAAATATCTGTAAAGTTCTTATTCATCAGTATAACTTCTCTTTCTCATATTTCTATTCATTTTTACTCATGCTATATTTGAAACCCAAAAGCAACTGCAGCTTACCTTACTTCTGATTAAGAATATAACTTATATCACAATTTAATTCTACCATATTAAAATAATCTTATTAACACTCTCAATATGCTTTTGCTCACAAGATATACTCTTATTTTGAGCAGCCCGTCTGCCAATGTAATTCAATGGGTCAACTTCAGAAGAACATTGGCATCAAAACAAGCAAGCTGAGATCTGTCCATGTTTGTATCTATGCAGACGGCATCTGCAAGATAAGGATTTTTTTGTGAGCAAATGGATAGTTAACCCTATTTAAACTTTGCTCTCATGGCAGTGTTTGAAGACTAGTAAATTTAGCCATGTTCGTCAGAGAAGAAGCTACCAAGTGAGAGCCGAATTCCATGAAGGAAGTCTGCTGAATTGGCCTGTCATTGCTTTTTCAAGAAACATCCAGCACTTGAAATCTCTTATCCATATTGGACGTTTTTAGATGCTTCATTTTAATTAAGTTGTGGGCTAGACACTGATATTATATAGTGTAGATCTGTCTTATGTTCTGCAGTAGTTCAGATTAGATGCTTTTAATGCTCTCTGAATGCTTTAAAATGTAGTACAGATCTTCCATCCTTGTTAACACTTCATATCCTGTTTAGTACATACAGCAAACCAAGACAGAGTAATTAAGCCTTGCAGAAGTAACAATTAGCAGTCCCTCTGACAGCAGCCAATAATGTATGTCTAGCAAGACGTGGATCTGTTGGAGTGGGTTCAGAGGAGGGCCACAAAAATGATGAGAGGGATGGAACACCTCTCCTATGAGGAAAGACTGAGAGAGTTGGAGTTGTTTAGCCTGGAGAAGAGAAGGCTCCAGTAAGACCTTATTGCAGCCTTTCAAGACTTAAAGGGGGCTTATAAGAAAGATGGGGACAAACTTTTTAGTAGGACTTGTTCCGATAGGACAAGAGGTAATGGTTTTAAACTAAAAGAGGGTAGATTTAGACTAGATATAAGGAAGAAATATTTTTGAAACAATGGAACATGTTTCGTGGAGAGGTTGTAGATGCCTCATCCCTGGGAACTTTCAAGGTCAGGTGGGATGGGGGTCTGAGCAGCCTGGTCTAGTTGAAGATGTCCCTGGTCATTGCAGGGGGGTTGGACTAGATAACCTTTAAAGGTTCCTTCCAACCCAAACCATTCTATGATTCATGAATATAGGAACAGAAGAATTTATGGATATTTTCTCAAGTTGCAATATTTTGTGGTTCAAATTTACACATATTGAAGATAATGTCTTTGGGTTTCATAATTCTGAATTATCTTTCTTCTAACAGTTTATCTAATACCTTTCTGAATCCATGTAATCTTTCCATAATCAAGCATCATGTGAAAAAGAATTCCATTACTTAATCATCATCCTGTGAAGAAGTGTCTCCTCTTGCTTATTTTGAAACTGCCACTTAGTTTCATTTGTTCACTTTCTCAAGTAGGAATATCATACTCTCTTCAGCTATTGAATGCTGTTCATGATTGTGTAGACATTTATCACACCTGTTTTTTGTGCTAAAGAGTCCTAGCCTATCTACTTTTTCCTTCAATGGAGGCTCCCTCTGGAATTAATTTTACCAGGTCAGTGGAATGCTAATACCCAGATGGTAGCTTCTGGAAGTGTAATTTTCAGGCACTTCCAGTTCTTCTTGTGAATCATGTTCTTTCTTCCCTCTCCCTATGCAATGACATTTCTATGTTCTTGTTCTGGCCTAGTGCTTCTGCCTCATATGTAGCCTCTCACACTCTAAAATTCTGAGTTTTGAGGACCATGTGGGCAGATATATTCTGGCTAACAGTCTACCATCAACAGGGTTAGTGTGGCAGTTTCAGGACTAATAAAAGTCTTACATTTGTGTATCAAACAGAAGTTTTAAGGATCCTTAAAGAGTTTCATCTTTTGCTTCTGTTTAAAGAAAGCAATCATTGGAAGGAGCAAGCCCAAAGGAACAATGTGATGCTAAGAGTATACAGTTCTGCTTCCTTTCAGACATATTTTCACTGTGCAGAAATGAAACTGTGTCTTCCTCTATTTTTTAACACAGATCACTTCAAAACAAATCCCATTGATTAATCTGTCATGGCTTGACTTATAAAGTTGCCTCTGTACTAGCTTGCCTGGAAACTGGCCCTCTGCTTCATCCTGAAAGAATGCTCACCTCTCACTGTCTCAGACTTCTTTTAAAACTGTGTGGGTCTGTCAAACAGGAGGGAAAAAAGAAGGCTAAGTCCCTGCTGGGGAGTCCATCTGTCAGGTGGTGATGCTAAATTAACTTTAGAACTTTTCTTTCCCAGTAAAGACTAGTTGTTCTGAATTTTCAGACAAAACATCAAATTTATTTTCCTTTCTGTGTAATGCTGGGAGTAGTAGCTTTTTGATATTGTTATCTTTTGTTTTGTTTTAGATTTTCTTTTGTTGTTTTATTATTTTTAAGGTGCCTGCGTGGTTTTCAAAACCCGTAGGAAGACATACAGTGCTTCAGAAGTCAGGCACCCAGATCTGGGAGAGCAATTCATAGCGTGCTAAACTAGGCATCAATGCTCTAGATACATGTATGCGGGACAGTAAAGCTCTGACATGCAGCTCGTGTGATTTGGCAAAGAGCGACTGAGAATCTCTTTCCAGCAGAGCTTAGGTATCTCCCTAGAGCAGAGGTTACATTCCTCTAGGACCAAGATTCAGTCTGGCAGAGTCCTGGCACTACTTCCAGCCCTGAAGTACCCAGAACCTCCCTGGGAATGGATTTCTGGCAGTTCTTATCCTTTCTCTCATAGTTATTTGGTTTTAATTGAGTGGTATTTCCAATTTAACATAGAAGAAAAGCCCTGGGAGTTGGTATTGACAAATAATTGCCTCAAATGTTGAGCATTTCAAGATCTTAAGGATGTGAGGCTTACTTTTCCTGAATTTGTTTCCTGAACTTAGATTTCTAAGTTTCACCTGCAGTACCACTAGCTGTCCAAAGGTTTTGCTGCACACCTGCCCAGCTGTTCTGAGAAATGTACATGAATAGTAGGCAATCTTTACCTGTGACTTTAGGCATTCACATAACTAAAAAATCACTTTCAGTGTTTCACTTGTGTATAATATGGGTATCTATTTCAAAGCATTGTCTCTCCCCACTTTTATGGCAGTTGCTCTTTTTATTATCTGCATTGTTATTCTATAGCAGTATTCATCTTTTTGCTTCATCTAAAGGAAAACAGAAAAATTACATCTCAGTTGTATTTATTCCTATCAACATAGCTGCTTTCTTTTTCTAGAGGGAAAAACTGAACTTCCAGAGATCTTGCTAGCCATAAAACTGCTGAAGCAAGGTCAGGCATTTCAATATGGAGATAAAATGTTAATAAATGGGGGCCATTGTCCCACACTCGAAAATTTAAGCACTACATCAATATGGAATCATTCTCCTCTTGGTTAGATTCATCTAGTAATTTCTGACTATATTCATTGACTAAGAATATATTTCTTTACAGTTAAATATCACTAGCTGTGCATTTTGATAGAAGAAATGCAGACTACAATTTATAACCTACACAATAATAAGTGAATAGAAAGTTGCCCCTTGGAAGAAATGCTACAGAGTATATAAAAATACAACATTCTGTTCCAATTACTTACACTGACCTGCATTGGAAGAAATACCAATTGGAATTCTAATGCCATTTCTGAGCTTCTTCATTCTTGCTGCTCTGAGAACATAAAAACAATAATGTATTGACAGTCAAGGCAATACAAGATAAATACAGTGCTGCAAAAACCTTGAGATGATCAAAGTAAATTTTGAGAGCACACACTTCTCTATATTTTGTACATTTCTAGATACACTGTTATAACAAATATCTTTCCCGTGGCCCCACTAATTAAAGGAACACATAAGTAAAATTACCATTGCCCCTCAAATTTTATTATTTAAATAGAAATCTCTCCAAGGACATTGGAACTTTGGATCTCCAACAACACTCTCTCCAAGAACTCTATGTGGTAAAAGAATGACAGAAAAAAAATTGCTTTTCTTCCAAATGTTTATGTAAAAATTATATTTCTAGGAATTAAAGGTTCATTAAAAATAGAATTAAAATACCTTTTGATGGGTGTTGTGATTCATACAAGAAGTAAAATAATTCTGAAACGTCTAGGAAAAAATTAAGAAATCATACTGCAACAATTAATTTGGGGAGGCTGTAGTGGGCAAACAATTTGGCAAGAGTTCCTAAAGACATGCTCAGAAAGAACTACAAATAGCAAAAAAGAGCTATAATGATCTTTGGCTGCATGTAGAGGAAGTAGCAAGTAGGAAGATGTTTTCACCTCTTCCTACAGGTATAGAAACAGTCCTGTAGGGGAATACTGCACAAATACTAGAGTACTACAGTTCTAATACCATATTTTACAATGGAAGGAAATGTTGGAAAACTGTAGAATGTCAGAAACCTTCAGAGACACAAAAAATATTTAACGTTAACTGAGAGCCTTTAAGAGATCAATGTATTTATCTGAACAAAAAGACTGAGAGGTTATTTGACTATAATTTCTAACTACTTTCACAGGGAGAAAGTACAGGATATTAAAGAACTGTTTAATCTAGCAACAAACAACAAAATGGGAACAAAAGATGTAAGAATTCAGGCAGACAAAATGAAATTACTTATCAGACACTTTTTTTTTTTTACATGCAAGGTGAATATCCACTACAGCAAAGCGTGAAGGCAAGGGTAGATTCCCCATATCTCAATGTCAACAAAGCCAGACTGAATGCTTTTGTGGAAAATCCCAGTCAGTGAATCAAAGCTGTGGCCCTGAAATCAAAATCACCCTACATGATCTGCCCTAATCATTTATTTTCTTAAAAGAAATCCTTTTCTCTCATCTGCCATTCTACCTTGCCTTATATAATACAGACTCTTTTCTTCTTTTGCTTTTAATTCATATCTTTTAAATACTGCTGCTATTCAGGCCACTGTATGTACAGTGATAGATGGACAAACAAGGGTGGAAAATATTTTCCTATGTATCCTCTAATTTGGATAAGTAGATATATGGATAAATGCATGCACTTAAAAGCTGAGATAGCCTAAGGAAGTTTAACAAAAAACATGTGAGGACATAATTGGCAGACTCTGGTAGATTACATGGAATAATAGAGGTTAATACTGAAAAAAAAAAAGTCCTTCTGATCATTTCATTCCACTGTTTTCTGTAGGTAGTACTCCACTCCAGGTGACAACTCGTAGCTGTTGCAGTTGACCTTCTACCAGGTTAATACATGTTTGTAACCTCATGTGTTTGCATGAGGGGAGCCTATTGAAGAAGCCTTCTTACTCCAGCTACAGGAGGCATCAGGCTCTCATCCTGCTGGGGGACCTTAACCACTTCAACATCTCCTGGAAAAGTAGCATGGCGAGCTGTAGGCAATCCAGGAGACTCCTGGAATGCATTGAGGTTAACTTCTTAAGCCCGGTAATAGACAGCCCTACCAGAAGGGATGTGATACTGGACCTGTTTGTCACCAACGCAAGTAAGCAAATCCATGACATCAAGGTTGGATGCAACCTGGGCTGCAGTGATCATGCACTGGTGGAGTTCTCAGCACAGGAAAGGCATGGACCTGTTGGAGTGGGTTCAGAGGAGGGCCACAAAACTCATCAGAGGAATGGAACACCTCTCCTATGAGGAAAGACTGAGAGATTTGGGATTGTTCAGCCTGGAGAAGAGAAGGCTCCAGGAAGACCTTATTTCAGCCTTTCAATACTTAAAGGGGGTTTATAAGAAAGATGGGGACAAACTTTTTAGTAGGACTTGTTGCGATAGGACAAGGGGTAATGGTTTTAAACTAAAGGAAGGTAGATTCAGAATAGATATAAGGAAGAAAATTTTTACAGTGAGGGTGGTGAAACATTGGAACAGCTTGTGCAGAGAGGTTGTAGATGCCCCGTCGCTGGAAACATTCAAGGTCAGGTTGGACAGGGCTCTGAGCAACCTGATCTAGTTGAAGATGTCCCTGGTCATTGCTGGAGGGGTTGGACTAGATGACCTTTAAAGGTCCCTTCCAACCCAAACTATTCTATGATTCTATGAAGGGATAGATGTTTGATTGCCCCAGTCTCACTACACTCCAAAAATATGAAAATAGGCAAAGAGGTATTTGCAGAGATTTCCAGCTGGTGTTCCCGGACAGCTAACAAGGGGACCACAAATATGTGGTCTACTGCAAGGAGTGTCTACCTCTACCTATAGAAAGAGCCATTATTGGTCCTTTTTCCTACTATATTTAAGTCATGGATGGAGATTATTTGTTTTATAACATCCTGTGGAAAGTTGATTTTTGGTTGGAGGATATGGAGGGTGAGGTGAATTTACCATCAGGGTAGTGTGGCTGAGTGGTCTACGGTGCTGGATTAAGGCTCCAGTCTCTTTGGGGGCATGGGTTTGAATCCCACTGCTGCCAGGAATGTTTTCTAGGGTGGTGTAACGCTGGGTACAAATATAAATTGGGAGAGGAGTGGCTGGAGAGCAGCCCTTCAGAAACGGATCTGGGGGTGCTGGTTGACAGCAGGCTCAATATGAGTCAGCAGTGTGCCCTGGCAGCCAAGAGGGCAAACCACATCCTGGGGTGCATCAAACACAGCATCACTAGCTGGTCAAAAGAGGGTTATTATCCCACTGTGTTCAGCGTTGGTGCGGCCTCACCTGCCATACTGTGTGCAGTTCTGGGCCCCACAATTTCATAGAATCATAGAATCATTAAGGTTGGAAAAGACTCTTAAGATCATCGAGTCCAACCGTTAACCTAGCACTGCCAAGTCCACCAATAAACCATGTCCTCAAGCACCACGTCTACCCTTCTTTTAAATACCTCCAGGGATGGAGACTCAACCACTTCCCTGGGCAGCCTGTTCCAGTGCCTGACTACTCTTTCGGTGAAGAAGTTTTTCCTAATATCCAACCTAAACTTCCCCTGACGCAGCTTGAGGCCATTTCCTCTCGTCCTATCGCTTGTTACTAGGTAGAAGAGATCAACCCCCACCTCACTACAACCTCCCTTCAGGTAGCTGTAGAGAGCAATAAGGTCTCCCCTCAGCCTCCTCTTCTCCAAACTAAACAACCCCAGTTCCCTCAGCCGCTCCTAGTAAAACTATGTCCCTAAGCAACACATCTACACACCTTTTAAATACCTCCAGGGATGGAGACACAACCACTTCCCTGGGCAGCCTGTTCCAGTGCCTGACTACTCTTTCAGTGAAGAATTTTTTCCTAATATACAGTGTAAACCTCCACTGGAACAACTTGAACTCATTTATTCTTGTCCTATTGCTTGTTACTTGGGAGAAAAGACCGACCCCCACCTCGCTGCAACCTCCTTTCAGGTAGCTGTAGAGAGCAATAAGGTCTCCCTTCAGCCTCCTCTTCTCCAGGTTAAACAACCCCAGTTCCCTCAGCTGCTCCTCATAAGACTTGTGCTCTAGACCCTTCACCAACCTCATTGCCCTTCTTTGGACACACTCCAGGACCTCGATGTCCTTCTTGTAGTGAGGAGCCCAAAACTGAACACAGTACTCGAGGTGCGGCCTCACCAGTGCCGAGTACAGGGACACTATCACCTCCCTGGTCCTGCTGGCCAAGCTATTCCTGATACAAGCCAGGATGCCATTGGCCCTCTTGGCCACCTGAGCACACTGCTGACTCATGTTCAGGCGGCTTTCAACCAACACCCCCAGGTCCTTTTCTGCCAGGCAGCTCTCCAGCCACTCTTCCCCAAGCCTGTAGCATTGCATGGGGTTGTTGTGACCCAAGTGCAGGACCCGGCACTGAGCCTTGTTGAACCTCATACAGGTGGCCTCAGCCCATTGATCCAGCCTGTCCAGGTCCCTCTGTAGGGC
The DNA here is from genome assembly GCF_047370975.1 of Nipponia nippon. NCBI lineage: Eukaryota > Metazoa > Chordata > Aves > Pelecaniformes > Threskiornithidae > Nipponia > Nipponia nippon. The sequence continues at coordinate 18,949,133 of NW_028262347.1, read as the reverse complement.
CTTCCTACCCTCCAGCAGATAGACACTTCCACCCAAATTTGTCATCTGCAAACTTACTGAGGTTGCACTCGGTCCTCTCATCAAGATCATCAATGAAGATATTGAACAGGACCGGCCCCAACACCAGGCCCTGGGGGACACCATTCGTGACTGGCCGCCAACTGGATTTGACTCCATTCAACCACCACTCTCTGGGCTTGGCCCTCCAGCCAGTTTTTAACCCAGTGCAGAGTGCACTTATCCAAGCCATGAGCAGCCAGGTTCTCCAGGAGAATGCTGTGGGAGACAGTGTCAAAGGCCTTACTAAAGTCCAAGTAGACAACATCCACAGCCTTCCCCTCATCCACTAAGCGAGTCACCTTGTCATAGAAGGAGACCAGGTTAGTGAAGCAGGACCTCCCTTTCATAAACCCATGCTGGCTGAGCCTGATCCCCCGGTTTAAGAAGTATGTTCCTTGAATGGCTCCAGAGGAGGGCAACAAAGCAGTTGAAAGGGCTGGAAGCAATGTCCTATGAGGAACAGCTAAGGACTCTGGGTTTGTCTAGTTTGGAGGAAAGTAGGCTGAGGGGCGACCTCTTTGCTCCCTACAGCTTCCTGAGGAGGAGAAGTGGAGAGGGAGGTGCTGATCTCTTCTCCCTAGTATCCAATGATAGGATGCGTGGGAATGGCTCAAAGCTGCACTGGGGAGGTTTAGACCAGACATTAGGAAGCATTTTTTTTCCGAGAGGGTGGTCAAACACTGGAACAGGTTTGCTAGAGAGGAGATTTATGCCCCATGCCTGTCAGTCTTTAAGAGGCATTTGGACAATGCCCTTAATAACATGCTTTAACTTTTGGTCAGCCCTGAATTGGTCAGGCAGTTGGACTAGATGTGTTGTAGGTCCCTTCCAACTGAAATTCAATTCTGTTCTACTCTACTCTACTCTACTCTACTCCACTATATTCTGTTCTGTTCTATTCTATTCTATTCTATTCTATTCTATTCTATTCTATTCTATTCTGGACTCCATGACTCCAAGCTCAGCTCACTGAGGCAATCTGCCTTCCTAACAAGGACAGACATGAAAAGCCCCATGAAATACTGTCATTCAAGCTGATTTCCCACAACTCGGTCTCCAAGGACAACCAGCTTCCCCAGTCCATGCACTAGTTCTGCATTGACATCATATATGAATTTTCAAACAAGCCCATCACCTCAGGGTTACTATCAACTTCGAACTACAGGTATCACATGTAACTTCCCATACCTACATGCCAAGTCAATCAGTCTAAGAAATCAGGCCTTCTTGCAGAACCACTCTATATCTCAAACACTGAGCTTTCTGTCTGTTGTGGTTTAATCCCAGCTGGCAACTAAGCACCACACAGTCACTCGCTCACTCCTCCCCTACTGGTGGGATGGGGCAGAGAATCGGAAGGGTAAAAGGGAGAAAACTCATGGGTTGAGATAAGAACAGTTTAATAATTGAAGTAAAATAAAATAAAACAGTTAAACGGTAAAGCAAAAGCTGTGCACACAAACAAAGCAAAACAAGGAATTCATTCACTACTTCTCATCAGCAGGCAGGTGTTCAGATCATCCCCAGGAAAGCAGGGCTCCATCACGCATAACAGTTACTTGGGAAGACAAATGCCATTGCGCTGAACATCACCCACTTCCTTCTTCTTCCCCCAGCTTATATACTGAGCATGACGCCATATGGTATGGAATATTCCTTTGGCCAGTCTGGGTCAGCTCTCCTGGCTGTGCCCCCTCCCAGCTTCCCGTGCACCTGGCAGAGCATGGGAAGCTGAAAAGTCCTTGACCAGTGTAAGCACTACTTAGCAACAACTTAGCACTACTTTTAGCAAGAACCAAAACATCAGTGTGTTATTGACATTGTTCTCATCCTAAACCCAAAACCACAGCACTATACTAGCTACTAAGAAGAAAATCAACTCTATCCCAGCTGAAACCAGGACACTGTCTTTCCAGGAATAGCTTGAATTCTTCCTGTGAATGTGCAATAATACCTTCATACAGGCCTAAATGCTTGCTTTTACAGGAACTTGATCTCAAAATATGGCTGACTGGCACACAGCACTTAGTGCTTAAAATGCCAGCAAACTTGTGCTAGCCTTCCAGTCCTCATGATATTCAAAGGCAGATCCATCCTAAACAATTCCTTTCATCCTTAACTCTTCCCCACCCCCTTCCTTGGCATCTCCTTACCTAACTGCCTACAGAGACCTTATTTTAAAATTCAAATGATCATGTCACTGGAGACACTTTTAGTTCTCTGATACCTCTAAATATTTTTCTTTATTGTTTGCCACAGACCCTGCAGCACCTCCTCTCCCCCCTCCCCAACCTGACTCTTTTTATCTTCTGTCCTCTTGCATTTCCCCACCTCTACAGATGCCTCTAAAGACATCCCCACTACTTTTGCTTGGCTGTGGAAAATTTGTATTTCCAGTTGCTTACAAAGTATTTGAAAAAATAGTTGTGTTTTCATTAATTAAAGACCATAAAATATCCCAAATTATGCCATAAGAATGTGACAGCAAAGAACATTTTTGAAAGTACTGGGCTGTTGTCACTGATGGAAAGCCATCCCTTTAGCCCAGATGAAAGGGATGTAGCTGAGGTGTCTGGAATCGCAGCTCTGTGTCTTGTCAATTAGATGGCACTACTACTAATAAATAAGCTAATAAAGTCCTTCAGGAAGGAATGAAGGTATATCTTTTTGTAATTATGGTACCTACACATTGTGGTATCTCCCTATGGCAGCAGTTTCCAGGCTTGCCAGCAGTTACACAGAAAAAGAGAGACTATGTCTGCTTCTAAATGTCATGCCTTCACTGGGTAAGCATCCCATAATGATACCAAGGCTATTTAAGTTTAGACCAGAGCTCCCTTTTAGATTGCAGGCAGTAATACCTTTTAACAGTACCGCAATGCAGAAGACTCAGTCAGCACCTAAATCATGTGAGACGTTTCTCCAAACAGTAGTATTCTGGCGATTACACATAGTTATTTTTAAAGAAAATGAGGGACAATGTACTGGATTTCCCTTCTATGTTCCTAAAAACCCTCCTGTTAAACAGCTTTTCAATATCTTCACCATCTAACCTGAGGCATGAGGAGGTTATTATATTAATTAAGACAACATTATGATTAATAGCTGTTTGTGTCAGTCAAAGGGAGATAACACACCCAAACAGCTCCAGATGTCCAGCAGCTCCTCATATTAGACTGGCAGGCACACCTAATTCTTGATTATCCTCAGATGCTGTTAATGTTCCATCGTGATACTCACCTGATCATCTCATTCCTCAGACACAAGCACTTCTGGTGTATTTCTTGCTGTCCTCATTTGTCCCAGTCTCATCTGCCAGTTTGTAGACATGTACCTTTCACTTCTCAGCTGTGACCTTCAGTACCATCAGTTATGGATATAGTTTCCATGTGCATTTAATCTTCATGATGGAAGAGACTAGCTTTATTGTCTGGTCATATTATCATTGCAGTCTTTACTATAAGTGCTTTAATGCATCATGAGCTCTTTGGAGTCAGTGGGTCATAGGAGTAACAGGACAAAAGCATTGTTCAATCTCTTATCAGCTGTGCAGGACAGTGTTTCCTACCTGTCCTATTTAATTTCTCTGCTTTAAAATAGCCAGAAAACTTGCCTGATGCAGCCATATTGCAAATCATAGGTTGTATCATCTGAAAAGTTTTTCAGCTGTTTCATTAGCCTGGGAGCGTCCATGACTGATTTTCTTGTTCTAAAATAATTCAAAGTGAAGCATTTGTCTGCTTGCAGAAGGAGATCACTCAATACCTATTTTGGGATGCCATGTGTTGAAGACAACACTCCATTTAGCAGTGTCAGAATGGACTGACATGTCAGGGAGAGACTAAAGTTTTGGAAAGTGGAAAAAAAAGTCCTTAAATGGGTGTTTATGTGCCAAAGTAAAACCAAAACCAAAACTAAAACCAAACAAACAATAAACCCCAACCAATCAGACAAAAAAACCCTTCAGCTATTTTGTGTAATTGGACAGATAAGGATCTTTAGAGACTATAATCTCATGCAGAAATTGTTCTGTATGCTGTGTCACACTAGACCAGCACATCTGCTTATCTCAAGATTTGTTTTTCTGGTAGTTTTATGTGATTTCTGAAAAAATATTTATTGGTAGCAACAAATGATCAGACTTCAAAAAATTTTATTATAAAGTCACAGTAGGTTTCACAGCCGAATAAGGTTCATGTCAGGGTTTCTCAACATGGCCACCTTTATTTGTAGAGTAGATCTGAAATAAATACAGAGATTAACTCAATGACATAGATTACTTTTTTCTGAAGGAATTTTATTATCTGATTCCTGTATTATTCTGGATTATTTTATTTGCAATTAAAGTTTCTGGATTATGTGAGGTTTCGAATCTAT